>NC_136008.1:27922267-28069767 GCF_048128805.1 Centroberyx gerrardi | reverse complement strand
GACTACATGGTTAAGAAGAAAGGGGAGGGGGGTGGTGGGAAAGCCGAGGTTGATGAGAATCTAGGTTGTTGTCTTTTCCCAAATGTGAGCAATGGGGTTCTTGAACATTTTCCCAAGTAAATGTATTCTCACCATGTTGCCCACGGTTACTAAGACATACTAGCGCACTTGTCATGTGGGACCTACACCAGGTACCTGCCCGATAGTTTTAGAGTACAATTGGACACTGGAGAATTTTGACCAGGCTTAGAAAATCAGGGTGAACGTATGTTTTTTTTCTAAGAATCATATCTGGAGCACTCTGATCTTGAAATGTATGATCTAGGAAGGTAACTTTTGTGCTTGATGACTTGAAGGAATCCTGTACGGCACTCTCTCTTCACCATGGGAACAGTGATGGAATTATTGTGTTGCACTTCATTGATTCACCAATAAGACAAGCCAGCAAGCGCCAAGCAATACTTGGGAGAAACGTACAAAGTTACAAAGTCCTAGATGCTAAAAAGTCCATAGGCTGATGGGATGTATTCTGTGCAGCATGAAGAGGCTGGAGACAGTAAGGGGCTTTCCTTCATAGCCGTTGAGACAGTAAGACTGTAAGCTTAAAGCTATTCCACGTCAGATGTTATAACTAACACTACGTTAAGTAATGTAATGACATGATCATTTAAAAGCCCCCCCAAGCTGCTTTCTGTGGGCGTATGTCATTATTTCCGCTTCCTGCTGCTTCCAAGTGTCCACCAGAGAGGATTTAATCATGGGATACTCGACAAGAGAGCTCCCGAATCGGACCAAATTTTTGTCTCGAGACAGGACGTATATTGTTCTGACTGCTTTCCGCCATTGCTGTTGTTGCTATGACTTCCCTGTGATTGACAGCCGCAACCCAGCTTGCCGCTGATCACACCCAGAGCAAATGGTATACACCCAAAAAACGTCCCGGACATCATTTGAACAGCTAATTTCAGGCAAACAAGCATTTACAGCATGTACACACAGGGTCATAAGTTGGGTAAGAAGTTGCATATTGTAGCTTTAAAGGTCCCATATCGTGGAAAATGGGATTCCCCTTGCCTCTTTGATTATAAGGGAGTTGAATGTGCTATCTAAACATCATGAAAGTATCAAAACGCAACTAAATCCACACAATCCATATTAGAAAAGCGAGCCTCTAAACGAGCTGTTTGGACTTCTGTAACTTTGTGGCGTCACAAAGGTTCGCTCATTATCATTTTTGTAAGAAATAATAGACTAACAAAGTGTTTTTTTCAAAGCGGTTGAGCAGTTGTCATTGTTTATTACCGGAGAGTTTTCCCTACCTGTAGCTGCCGGGCAGCGGTGTCTCACGTTTCACTCTTGAAACGGTTAGCCAATCAGAACAGATGGTCGTTAATAGTAATAAGCCTTAAAGGCACAGCGACAGAAACAGCCTGTTCTTGGTAAGGCTCAGAGAAATGCTGGAAAATGAACGTGTAAAAATGGATTGAGAGTGTTTTTGGTACATGACACCACACAAACAGCTTTGAATGGACCTCAACACAGAAAATAAAACACTGGAAAGTGGAGAATATGGGACCTTTAAAGCACAAAACAGAACAGATTTGTAAATGTGGCAGCCCACTTATTTGCTAGCAATAAAATGTGTCATCCACTAAACACTTTCACAATAAAACATCAATGGCATAGTCGTAGCATCTTCAGTGGAATGGAAAATTTGTATAAGTCAACATAAATATCACATTTAAAACTGTTGGTGTAATGAAGATCCTTTCTCCTAATTCCACTGCTGTGTAAACTGCTGCAAAGCAAGATCGCTTCATCCACTATAAATACGCTGTGTGCTAAGGCATTAGCATGCATCATAGCAATCAAAATACACAGTCAAACTGCCACCCATCCTCTTTGCCACACAGCAGTAAGTGGTTCCAAGAGCTTACGTACGTGCCAAAAAATTCAGTGCACTCCTTTATGAAAGAGCAGAGTTAGGATGGAAGAACAGGCTAAGACCCCATTTTACTATAGAATCTATAGGCTGTAATCAGCAGAGTCATGTCAGGACAAGCTGTGAGAGTTGAAAGGCCACTGCTAAGGTGAGGAATCTGACAGAGAAAGAGAGAGACAGACAGCAGTTTCAGTTTCAAAAGCCCATACTTATTCCAGAGCTTAATTTTTTTATTTGATTTGAAGATTCTGATTATTCTTCACAGAGACAAATATCAGAATATGTGAGATGAAGGGGGAGTGTGTCGTTGTATAGTTGTATGTACATCAGGACAGTACAACAATATTTCTCCATTCTTTTCCGAACTTTTTTTATGCAATTCAGACACTTTTCAAGACCTGGAAATGGCCAAATTCTTTTTTCGATACATTTCCAGACCTGAGACAGAGGGAGGGAGAAAGAGAGAGAGAAACAGAGGGACAGAAATGGAGCAAAGTACAGTATGTGACTTGTGGGGGGGACTGAAGCGAGGGCTATCTCACATCCTGTGGTTTTGAAAGTCTAAACCACAGCTCAGGACATTACATAATGTGACCCTCCGCTTCAAGGAGGGGAATCCCTGGAAGAGAGAGGGAGGGAGAGGGAGAGAGAGAGAGTAGGAGAGAGAATTTGAATTTGAGAGAGAGAGAGGGTTAGATAGATGATAGATGAAGTATGTCAGTGATGCAACATTATCAGTATTATGATCTACCACAATAAAATCTGATATTAGCCATCAATGAAGGAGTACTGAAATTAAACAGTAGTTTTAAGAAACTCTGCCATTGAGCAGCTATAGTATTTTGGCATCAACAACATTATTATTATTATAAACAAACAACACTATCGCTGAGAAGATTGTCAGCCTCTATGCTCCTCTACACTACATTTTACATCTGTTGCCACCGGGTCAGATTTGGTGGGAAATCTGCCAGATTGCTTTATAGCACAAAACAGGAAGAGGGCGCTGTTCTTCCAGAGCAAACAGAGATAAGGCTTTCAGAGTTTCTAGCAATGGCAGATGGAAGGAGTGAAACAGAGATGGAAAAATCCGACATGTTACATCCGCTTCACTAAAGTGAAAGAGAAAGCAAATGCATGGGGAGCGATGCCAGAAAGACTAGAAGTAACGGGGTTTATGGGAAATGTGTTGTTAATTTTGAGAATAGCAACTGAAAACAGCACACTCTCTATGGTAAAGATAATAGAGTTTTAACTGTAGTAGCATAGAATTTGAATGTGAATGTGAATGCTGACATCCTGGAGTCAGACGCTGCTTTGTGTGTATGTGAAACTGCCTGCTGCATCATCTTGAAAGCATCGCCCAAAGCAAGCCTGGAGATTCTGTACGTTCACTGATCAGCAGCATATGAATACAACTGCTATGTCACGATGCGGTAAAATAGGGACTCTTTTTCATGTTGATGGTATTAAAAATAGAAATTAAAACCCGTTGATGTGCAGCAACTTGTCTGTGTTATCAGTGCTGAGTCAGCACCGCTCCCACATAGAGAGCAAACAATGAGATGCAATAAAACATAGTGAACCATTGGTGACAGTCTCAGGCTGGGACAAACACACACACACACACACACACAAACTCTCCTTTATTTACACTGGCAGATCAAGAGGAAGTTGGACACTGAGCTAACCCTCTGGACCCCGCCCCCTTCACCACACACACACACACACACACACACACACACACACACAAACACACACTCACTCACACATATTAAAACAGCTGTGGGACCGATATGCAGGCCATCGTATCAACATCTATCTGTCCAGTGTCTATCTGCGTCTCTCTCCAATCTGTCTGCGTTGTCTCTCTTCTTTCCTGCCTCTCTCTCCATCCGTCTCTGTCGATTTTTATCCGTCCCTCTGTGACGTTTTTACAGTACGATGCCGGAGTCTTTATGTGTTTTTCTTTTATCTCCTTCCTATATGTCTCTCTCCCATCCTCCCTCCTCCCCGGGGTGTGTTTGATGGACTGATGTTATTATCTCTACCTCCTTCATCCCTCCTTCTTCAAAGCAGAGGGACGAATGTATCTATCAGGCTTTAGCGTGCTTAAGAGACGCCTCGGGGCGCCGCGGCGCTCCACGCCCAGCCTGAGTGAGGCTCGTCGGGGGGAAAAGAGGAAGGCCTTGTGTGTATGTGACAGGCAAATTGATAGTGGGAATAACCATATTCCTTCCTTCATTAGCTGTGCATTTGATAGATAGATGCTCAGCATTGGCTGAAATAAATCAAGCTCCCTATGCAGTTGCGGTGTACAGGCAACGATGTTCAATAAATGTCAACGGAAAACATAAAACCTGGGGAGGAAGACTCAGTGGGAGATGGAAAACTTGTGTGTGTGACATTTAGGTGATTTATACTGGGAAAAGTGTGTATTCTCATATAACTTATGTATCTGACAGCTATATCGGAATATTGATAGATAGATAGAAGCTCAATATTCATGAAATATAGTGATTTAAAATCTCTAAGCATCAGATTATCCAACAAAATGACAAAGAAAAACTGGAAAATGAAGACAACTGATTCTAGAAGAACATCATCTAGTTTCTTAACTGACAGATAAATACAAGCTCAATGTCATTTCAAGTAATTAACAATAACCTGTCAAAGGAAAACAATGGAACATGTATAAATCTCCAATGGAAAATGGAAAGACAAACGTGTGTGTGTGTGTGTGTATGTGTGTGTGTTCCGGTGCCGACACCCATAGGTTCCATTCTCACAGCCCCAGGAAGCAGAGAGCTGAATTAGTCAGTCAATTAAATGAGTCACTTTTCACCTCTTGTTAGTCACCCCCCCCCACACACACACACACACACAGACAGTCGATTACTCTCAAACTGAAACTATGTTGCTTACAATGCTTGTGGTTTCTGGTTACTTCCATCTAATAGTGGACACACATTCACCCTCCCTCTTTGTCTCCTTCTCTTCTCAAACACACACACACACACACACACACACACACACACACACACACATACACACACCCTCCCACTCATTACCGCACTCACAACCCCTGTGATTTCATTTCCTGCATTAGCGATATTTTCATTTTTATTTTCATTTTATGGATGGATGATGCTGTTATCCAATCCACTTATGTCTTTGCTTATCTTGATACATCTTTGTTATTCTGTTTGTTTCTTGCTTTCTTTTATTTGTCCTGAGGTAGATGCGTTTTATAAGCTGCTTGTGTTTATTTAATTTCTCTTGTTGCTCTCATATCTAATCACCTCCATGTTTTATCACTGTGAACATAAACTGAGCTAAATTAAAGTGAAACTAGATGGCACTCAGTAGAGCTCATACCACCAACACTATGCAATTGTCAAAATATGCCAGTTGTTGGATTTTCACCAAGAGTTAATTTCTTCCATGTCACATTACCAACTTGTTTCACATTTTCATGACTGGACCTGAAGTGGGACATGAGATCTGCCTGTTCACATTCTACACACTTTTAAGCATTTTAGTCGATTATCTCAACACCACACTGCCAATCAGCTCTCTATCTGTTCAGTTTGCATTAGTGCTGCCCTTCTACCACTGGATCAAGTTTTGGGCGGTTATGTCTAAACCGGAAATGAGCTCTCCAGTGCCTCCATGTTGTTTGATTGGTCCAATAGTGGAGGGTTTGCCTCTTCTTCTGTCTGCTGATAGACACACAAAGTTTGATGGTGTTACGTGAATCTGTTCATATGTTACATGTCTTTTTGTGAGAAGTCACACCCACCACCACGCCCCTCTTTGGCCAATTGGTATGACAAGTTAATCAGTTCTTCCTTGCCTCATGACCAATCCTTCCACAAAGTTTCATGCAAATCCATGGATAACTTTTTGAGATATCCTGAGAAACAAACAAACCAACAAACAAAACCCCCATCCAACTCCATTGCCGGAGGTAAAAACATTCTTCTTCCATCTATTTCCACAGTAGCTTTAGTCTTACACAGCACTCACTGGCTACAACTCCATGACATGTTTGTTTTCCCTCTCGACCGCTTCCTCCACAGTTTCTCTCTCTCTCTGTTCTCCACATAACAACAAACAGTGGTGTATTTGTTCAGTCCGGTCAAGTGGAGCGTCGATGTCAAGTCACCGAGTCGTTCTCCTGCTCCGGTCTGGACGAAATACCAGAACCACTCCGCTGGAATGCCTCACTTCCCTGTACTGGCTCCTACATCTTTGCATTGTTGTGTGTGTGTTCTACTAGCCTCTGTGACCAACTCCCACACGGTGACATTGTTGTGTGAGAGCAGCCACAAAACCAAGCACTGAACAGCACTGGATTGGACTAAAGCATAAAGGGAGAGTTGTCTGTTTTGATTTTGTTTTGGAAAAGAAAATGATCGATGCACTCTTTAAAACAAAAGGTTAAAAACCGCTCTTATAAAAAGCAGTGTTGAACCCGGATGCGTTGTCCTTAACTAAACACATACAGTATGTAGTGAAAAATGATTGGTCATGTCATTTTTCAACACATATGTATGTATGTATGTATGTAGACAAGCAGAAATTGGTGCGGTCGAATTCAGCTACACTCCGCTTCTCATATGGACTCATGTCTAATAGATTTCACAGAAAATCTGAGAGAGAAATCTGCTATCTGACATGGAACTCCAGAGCAGATTGCAGATTTTTACAGTACACCATCCCTTTTCCCTTCATAGCTTCCCATATTCCCCAAAAAATCGTACATTCACTGCATATTTCTCCATAATCGCTGACCACATACATGGCATTATATTGTACAAACCAATAAATCGATACAATACAAATGTCGTTTCTCACAAAGCAGAGGTGGAACATGAGACATCTGTTGTGCTTCTGTTGTTGTGAACTCACTGCTGAGCCTAACTCGATTATTTTTCCACGAGTGACGGTTACCAACTTGCTGATATAACGCTGATAACTCTGGATTCCAGCAGTAATAATGTGTCCCGAGTTGCGTGTTACCACTTTATCAATGAACTCATCTCTCTCTCTCCGTCTTTCTCTCTCTCTCTCTCTCTCTCTATCCAGCTGCTTCCCACCACAGTTCACTCCCAAATCATTTAGCAGGTACAGCCGGTGTGAAAGTGAAGCTCTGCGTTTCTGTCTCTTGCCTCCTTATGTCCCCAGTTGACTCCTGTATCATCTCAGTTACTGCAGTAGCTACCAATGTGTTGATACAAAAGCTTAAAAAAAAAGGTATTAATACATGTGTTACACAAAATAAGAGTGATCATCCCTAAGGCCTATGTAAGCCTTAGGGATGGGACAATATATAGAAATTCAATATATCGCGATAAATGTGACAATACGTATCGTGGGGAAGAAAAATGAATGGTGATATTAGCTCCATTTTATTCTGCTGTAGTAATCACAAATGAGACGCTTGACCATCACAGTTTCACAAACTCTCCATCCAAATTATATTATTTGCACTTTGTAATGACATTTTTAAATTGTTGTTTACATTCTAGCAGTCAGAAATAAACATAATTCTGCACAGTCAGACTTTGTTGTCACTGAACTATTATTTATTACATCGTATCGTGGTTGTATTGACTCGTGAACCCCATATCACATATCGATCGTCCCATTCACAAAACCTTTAAAACTTCCTCTTCACTCTAATTTCTCTGTCTGTTCCACCCAGAGCTGTATAACTAAAAGGTTCTGACTCCACAGAGAGTTGTAGAACTAAAAGGCCTCTACTGTTTCCACCCAGAGCCATACATGTCAAACAGTCAGCAGACTAACACACTGCATCTTAAAAGGCTTCTGATTCAACCATCAAACTTTATGGACCCTATACTCAGACAGTGATTTACTGGGAGACTGTTCGGTCTTAACTACCTTCGGCTTCTTCTTCGCCTTGTTCAGCCCAGAAAATGGCAATATGCATTTTTAATGGTCTGCCAGGTATTAATTATTCAGCTTTCAGTGGATTTACTGCTCTGTGGCCACTAGTTAATGGTCTGAGCAGCTATTTCCAGCTGGCCTTAGACACATACACATACAGGGCTGGTGTGGACGGACAGTCAGCGGTGTGTGTGAATAAAGAAATAAATGAGTGACCTCAGTAGTGGGTCAATGAGATTAACTTGGCCTTATTTGCTGTTGTCATTGTTTTAGCATGACTTTGCACTGAGGCTAAATAAATCGAAAAGACCCATAATCCAAAGATAACAGTCTGATCTCTTACCTAATTTACATGAGCCAACAGCAAATAAAACACTGACTCTAACCATCTGTCCAGTATAGGATTTTCAGTGTGGATGTGCTTCCCAATATCTGGGTTCTAAGCTTTATTCTGTAGGCTATGTATGTGTCAAACTTTAATGCTTGCCTCTAAGTTCTGATTTGAAATTCAAAATGATAGATTTTAATGAGCAATATGAGGAAATGTATAGATTTACTGGAAAATGTACACATATACAACCTTGTTAAATGAGGAAATGTTCACATGTACCATTTTACCATGTTTTACACAACATACATTCACTATTATCACATTTACTTTAGCACATATCAGGATTCGGATCATGCTGGTTCCACTTTGGGTCAATGCGACCAGGACTCTAACACAAAAGTCACATGTGAAAACCCACATGTGAATTCAAAGCACATGTGCTTTTTGATTAGTTTTCATATGTGAACGTGTGAAATTTGCCTTTTTGCTCCTGCAAATTTTCTCTTTGGGTGTGAAATTACATTTTCACATGTGAAACAAACACTGACATATCTAACGGCAGGTGAAAATGTGAAAAAAAAAGTTCACATGTGAAAAAAACCCCCCACTTCATCTAGAAATTGAAATTGTTACATCTGAAGTAAAACACTAAAGTCACGTGACATCAGAATACATGAGGAAAATTGTTCACATGTGAAAACCAACATGTGTCCACAAAGCACATGTGCTTTGAATTCACATGTGGGTTTTCACATGTGACTTTTTTGTAAGGGAGTGATCGAAAGGTGAAGGTTTTTTTTTTAAACATGATCCCCTTCAACATCACACGATTAACTAATAACCATAAGTCATATTTTGTGGTAAATTTGCCCAATATTGTATTTCATATGCTTTCCCCCATTGAAGCGCTAACCAGAGCCGCCCTCACTTAACTCCTCAGACTGAATGAGACAGGATGTGTTCAGGTTCTTTTTCACAATCTCTATAACCTTCATTTGTACCAAATTACCCCACCATCAAAGCCTTATATCCAGACTTAAAAAGGCAGACTGAATGCTTTGACATTGCTTGACGCTTGCTGAAAAGGCTAACAAGAAGACACCTTTCAAGTGCTGAAGAGAGAGAGAGAGAGAGAGAGAGAGAGAGAGAGAGAGAGAGAGAGAGAGAGAGAGAGAGAGAGATGTTGATGTTCTTAAATGAAACATTTCAATAGTAGAGCAAAGGGAAAGAGAGAGTTGATTTTCCGTGATGAAGAAGTAGCGTGGAAGCAGTGGGAGTTGACTCACCAGAACTCTGTTCTCCGTCTTGTCTCCTTTGATCTCCAGTTTGACTCTCTTCCTCAGCGACAGCTTCACCTTCCTCCCCACCGCATCCCTCACACTCTCTATGCAGACATGAGGAGAGAGGAGGAGAAAAGAGATTCAGACTCAGATTCAGGAACTTTTGTCTGTCTCAGTGCAGCGGGCAGAGAATCGTCTCTGACAGCAGCTCAATGAAAAACTAAACTTAAAAACACAATTTCAGTAAGTAATGCATTGTCAAATAGTGTGAAAATGTTGCACAAGTGCAGTTTGCCTCTTATTGAGAAAAAAGAGGGAGACAAGAAGAGATGAGAAGAGGAGAGAAGGGAAGAGGAGAGATGAAAAGAGGAGAGGAGAGAAGAGAAGAGAAGAGGAGAGAAGAAGAGAAGACAAGAGAAGAGAAGGGAAGAGGAGAGAAGAGAAGAGGAGAAAAGAGGAGAGAAGAGAAGAGAATAGAAGAGAAGAGACAAGAAGAGAAAAGGAGAGAAGAGAAGAGGAGAAAAGAGGAGAGAAGAGGAGATGAGGAGAGGAGAGGAGAGAAGAGATGAGAAGAGGAGAGAAGAGACGAGAAGAGAAGAGACGATAAGAGAAGGGATGAGAAGAGGAGAGAAGAGACGAGAAGAGAAGAGAAGAGAAGAGACGAGAAGAGGAGAGAAGAGAAGAGATGAGAAGAGAAGAGGGACAAGAAGAGAAGAGAAGAGGAGGGACGAGAAGAGAAGAGAAGAGAAGAGAAGAGAAAGGCATCGTCACCAAGCTGCTTGTCGCACATTACCAAGACTATTCCCTTCCACTGTGGGCTGTTCCACACAAAATCAAAGCCTTAACAGAGACTCCATCTAAATCAAAAAGCTCCAACTTGATTTAGCATTTCAACATTTTGACTTCCTCAGCAAAGCAAAGATCAGTGGATCTCTGACTGAACAAATGTGCCAGAGGGGGACTAACTCCCCGTATCCGCTGATTAGAAAAAAAAATATGTTTGATGAAAAATTAATCGATTCCAATTTGAACACACCACGAGGGAATCGTCTTTCTTCTGGCTTCCATTTAATTTTTCTCCTCATGAATCCATCTTCTGAGGATTGCTTTCTTTGTGTCAGTCTCATTGTCTGTGGCGAGACTTGAAACTGTCACCAGCACTTTCTGACACACACACACACACACACTCTCTGCCAGACAGACTAGCAGACAGACAAAACGTGTCTACATGGGCTCATACATGCTTAGCTGTACATATAGGTATATTCACGTATACGCTCAAAACACACACACACATATGCTGAGTGTGTGTTCCGCTGCTCAGATTGATTGTTCACACCCAGGAGAATCCTCCACAGCCGGGGGAACTGGCTTAGAGAGCAGAACTGGGTCAGCCGCCTTTTCACGCTACACACACACACACACACCGAACAGTGCCTTATATACTCTGTGCACGTATGTGTGTGTGTGTGTTGATTCCAAAACCTTCATAGATCACAGCAAAACCAAGAATGAAGTTGTTTTATGTGCCGGCCTTGGCCTTGCGAAAGAAATTCCATTGAAAATTTGTAGAATATCCTCCTGCAGCATTTCTAAAAGTATAGATAGGTCACCCAATATGTTATTAAGCGATTTCTGGTGGATCCCATATTACATGTGTGCTAGTATGTATTAATGAGACTGGGCAGTTCTGGTCCTGGGCAGAAAGAGTTGCTCTGCCTGGAGGACTAAGCACAAGAATAAGAATTCCGGACAGACTCTGTTCATGTATCATTGAGACTGTGCCAGCGAATTCATGAGGAGTGGAAATGTGACTAGCCAGTTACCCTGTGGCTCGTATTTTAGAGTCAAGACCAGAATACCATTGAATTTGAACAGGGGCTAATGGGGAAGGTGTGAACGGGGAGACCAATGGCCTTGTAAAAGCTCAGGCAATCATTTCACGAGTCCATAAAGTCACTCTCCATTTTACTGACCCCCTGCAGCCACTCCTTGCTTTTCAGGTTTCAGCTTTGGGAGAGCTGTTCATGTCAAAACATTGTTGATTTGAGCTGTCTAAGATCACAGGAATAACATATGTGAAGTATGCGTCCTTGTGAATTTCTGCTACAAGTTCCATCCCTGGAAATGAATGATATGGATATGAATAATTAGTTATGGATATGAAGCAGAATAATCAATTTATTCATGATTGGATCATGGGAAATTGGTTGCTTTAGTCTCTTGGGACATGCTGACCCAATCAGTAGAATAAGGCCTTAGTATTTAACCCTTTTTATTGTGCCTCATCTATCAATATTTCTGTCTATATGCAAAGAAAACAAAGAAAGAAAGAAAATGTTTAGTAGTATTTGATATTGCTCTGCCCTCTTCCTCTCTCTGACACTCCTTTTCTCTCTCCATTATTAACTCTCTCTCTCTCTCTCTCTCGCTCATCCCTTCTGCATCAGCAACTCATTTTCTACTGCTCTCTCTTACACTGGCTTTGTCATGAACACAGACATACCTGCACAGACAGACAGAGACCAGCACACACACACACATACACACACAGTGTCAGGTGATAGGCATGGCAGCATCCTCAGCGTACCGAGGGAACAATGCTTTTCTCTCTGCAGTGTTCAGACAATACAATACACCCCCCCCCCCCTCCCTCCCTCCTCCCTGTCATCTCTGCTTTGACACAGCATGACACCACTAACTGCTGAAAAGTTAGGGCTTTCCCTGCCTGGTAAACTCTTTAGTCTTTTTTTTTCTACTTGTCACCTAAAGGAAAATGTGCATAATACAAGACATCATGCAAAATATTTTGTAGCCATTTATTCTTTCCCTTGCGTACAGCATTTGAGCAAATTCCTGTAAAACATCTTTTTTCTGCACACACACAGATTCTGAATGTGTTCAGTGTTGACTCCTCGAAAGCTGTTTTGTGATTTTGTTTTTTAGCTGTTGTGTCCTCAACTACCATGTTTAACGCACCACACTGCTGAGGATGCCGCCAAAGCCTTTCTGAAAGCAACTGTTTGCTACTACAACAAAGACAAGACGCAGCATCAGCAATGGGACACTCATAGTCAAATGGCAACAAATGGTATTACAACATGAATCCCATTTACAGTAAAAAATAAAGGAAATGTAATGCTTTAGCACACATCACCATTCCCCTTGTTAAATTAAAATATATCAACCACTGCCACTACTGAGCAGGATAACCAGGAACCAGATTGCTTTTTCCCCAGTGTCAAATGCAAAACATTCACCAACTATGATTCAGTCCATATTACTGTGTGAGCAGTGGGTTAAATGCCTGTTAGTTACAGGTTACGGCCAAAAAAATGAAGCCTAGTCCAAGATAAACTAATTAATGATTATTATGATTAAAAAGCCATTATAAACCATGTACGAAGTGACACATCTCTGTCATCATAGTTTACTGGGGCCTGAGCTTCATCTGATGAATCATAATGCAGCTGGACAGAATGCAGCAGATTGACCTGAACAGACTCAGACTCACAGTTTCATCTCTGATCGGTGTTCACCTGCACATTGAGAATGAAATCCCACGTTACATTTATCTGGAGAAACATCAACAATATCTACCTTTTAGAAAGGAAAACATGGAGAGTGATTTCCATCTTGGTAAGACATATGTATTTATAATTTTATTATTTAACAGGAAAAGATTAGTATAGAGGATTTTGCTGAACAGACAAACAAGAGACAGACAGTCAGGATAGACTAGTTGTTTGTGTTGAAGGATTTGCATTTGTGTCCAGTTCTTCCTTAGTTTGATTTACATTGTAAATTCACAGTTAGATTTGTTGTTGAAACAAAACTATGATAAAGGCATAAGATGAACCTATGATGAAGCATGTTGACCGTGAATGAAGCTGCATCAGGTGGCCTCATGGTTGTTTCATTAAGATGTTGCCATTGCATTTCTTTCAGCATCCATGCAAATGGTCGCTCGACTCAATGCCCTGAATGACGATCGCCATGAAAACATCAACTGCATGTTTGCAAAAGTCCTGAATAAGGAGCAGTACCTCTATGCTGAAGCCTCTAGTTTCTCTGGAGTGACTGCTGAGCTCGACTCTGCCCTGTCACCTAACATATGGGAGCCAACAGCCAGCACAGCTTCACCAGCATTTACACCTTTGTCCATATCTCTTGGATATGGACAAAGGAGACCTTCCTCCCACAGAGAAAGAGTCTCCTCCCATGATCAAGGACACAGCATTAGGTAATGCTGGAGCATCCATCCACCCAGCTCAGCATGTTGAGGCTCAGTCCAACCTGCTCCGCCTTGTTGAGGCTCCAGCGACTGATGACTTCAAACTCATTAAGAGATTGAGGCTGCTTCAGCGCTCCCCCAATGGTTTTGACGATGACTACCACCTGGAGGCAGTTGGAAAGAGACACCTCTATGCTCCCTCATGTGACACATCTGGATTTGTGGCTGACTGCTGCTCACCCTGTGGATCCACAGGGTGGATCTGGGCTGCCTGGATGAGTGGGAGCCAGTGGTCAAATCCCACTTTGACTTAGGGATTTGGTGAGGAGCTCCTCTACGCTTCATCACATCTCTCTAGATTTATAGTTGACTGCTCCCCACAGCATGGGCCGACTCTGGACCAGCTTGACAAATGGGAACCTATTGTCAGCAGCACTGATTCTCAACTGATGCAGTTCCTCTCAGTCATCATGGAAGAGGAGGAAATTGATCAAAAGCACATTAATGCTTCCTCATCAGCGAGTTCTACATTTATGGCTGCCTGTGCTCCACACCATGCCCCTACTCAAGATCATCTTGATGAATGGGAGCCAATTGTCAAAGCTGATTCTAAACTGAAGCTGTTCCTCCAGGACTTGGAGAAGGAGGACCACCAGGCCTTGTGGTTGAAACAGTAAAGGACACCAAGGATCTGTCCTGTCTGACCCTGGAAAAGACACTTTCACCTGTCCAACTGGTCAAACCTGCAGGACCTCAGAGTTCCAGTGCCAAAGACAGCCTGGCGACAAAACCAAAAAAGAAGAAGCGTGGCTTCTTTTCTTGGCTATCCCGCATATTCCGAGGGAAGAACAAGAAATCTGCTGACAACATGGCTAGCAAGCAGCGACGTCACTCCAACAGACCTGCCAAACAGAAGCAGATGAGCCAAAGCCCTGCTTGAACACCCTCTCATCTGCAGTCCACTTCTGAACTCCTGTCATCTTCCTATCCACTTTACACAAACGAACAACTGAATCATATAATTTGAATACATTTATTTGCACACTACTGTTAGCGTCTTTGCACATTTCTTAAAAACACACCGTATAATAATAATATAATCAATATTTATTCTAAACCTGGCTGTTTTTTCACTGATAGTTTTTTAATATACCACTTGTTTTCTGTAAAAGAAAAAGACAAAAACACATCAAAATAAAGCGTTACCATAATTTCTGTATCAGTAAAACTACAATCTTGCGAGAATTTGCCCAAAGGCAAAAAGTGAGACTTGTTGTGATAGTTGCATCTGTATGCATCATCATGCTGAAACTCCCTGTACGTGCAGGATGCCAAGAGTGACAGTGCATGATGCTGAATCACCAACACCAGTGAATGTTCCACACAATGACTGGCTTTATACTCATCCAGACAACAGCACATGACATGGAATCATGATCAACTATGCCAAATGCCTTATGTAAAGTGGGTAGTTGTTGGGCAATTTAGTTAACTAGTGGATTGGTGGGTAAACAATCAGGACAATCCCCCATGAGAGGGGATGAAGATGTGGGGCTTAGGTGAGAGAACTTGTTTATTGAAGGCCTGAGAGGAAGTAGGATCATTAGAAATCTCCCCTGCAGCTTGTCGTCCTTGGCAGACATCGATCCACATTGAGAAAAACACACTAGTGGGATACACGTGTCACCTGCTCTTACATTCCCATCCAATGCACATGAGACTGGTAGCACTGTTAGAGAGTTTGCTGTATCTAGGGATATATCGAAATTCAATGTATCACAATACAAAAATGTGACGTATCGTGGGGCAGAAAAATGAATCGCAATATTAGCTCCATTTTATTCTGCTGTAGTAATCACAAATGAGACGGCTTGACCGTCACAATTTCACAAACATTTGTTTACATTCTAGCAGCCAATGTCATCGCTAGAAAGATTTGTGGCTCAGAAATGAACAGAATTCTGCACAGTCAGACTGTTGTCATTGAACTCTTATTTATTACATCATATCATGGTTGTATTGAATCGTGAACCTCATATCACGCATCGTGAGATAAGCATAGCGTCAAATCCCTGGCTGTATCTCATGATTAGCAGGATGGCCTGTGTGTATCTATACCATTAGTACGCCAAGCTTTTACTAGAAGGTAGGTGACTAGATTTTCCACTTATTCTGCAAACTTCAGAAAAAAGCTGAATGGCCAGTTTCCCAAGTTATGGACAACAATGTCCACCACATTAAGGAGGATACGTTACAATACGATACGATACTTTTTAATATCAAGGGGGTTGACATCCCCGCAGAAACATACTTCTGTCCTCTTGACTTCTGATCCTTCCTTACTGTAACCAAGCATTCCAAAAACTGATCTGATAAGTAACCAAAGTACAAGGGTTGAGTGAGGAGCATGGCTATAGATGATAAGGATACAGATGATAACATGAAAACAGTTTGATAGAGTGAACGAGTGACTGGCTGGCTGAAATGTTTGGTGACTCAGTGAGTGAATGCATGACCACGACTATATGGCTCAGTGAATAAGTGACTGAGTGAATGAATTGATAATTTGCCTCTGAGCCTCATCTATGCATTTTATGCCTCTTATCAGGAAGATGTGTAGCCAGAAGATTGCTGTGTGCCTGAGAGAGAGAGAGAGAGAGAGAGAGAGAGAGAGAGAGAGAGAGAGAGAGAGAGAGAGAGAGAGAAATTGCTTGTTCTTGTCCAATATTGCACTGAGGTGTCACAAGCTGAGCTACTTTGCCACACAAAGAGACCGCGAGCTAGAGCCAAATAACCTGTTTCTAGACTCTAAGCTGTGTCTACAATCAGGGCAAATAAGCCAAAAGAAACACGAGAGCATATGACATCTCCCGGCTAGAGATTTGAATGAGGACCATACAGTCTACAAAGGCTGCATGGGGGCAGACTGTGGGACAAAAACCATGTAAGTGCAATGGGATGACACACTGACTGCTCACATCTAAACTATTTGTTTCTGTCTGACAGAGAAACTGACTGAATCCCACATAACATTCACACTACAGGCACAGATTTATTTATTTATTTTATCAAGATCACCAACAATAGAACCGCTTCTGGCTTTGCTGCATCTTCCACATGAATAATCTCACTCGAGCTGTCTGGAGAAATAGTCTATTTATACCCAAAGCATTGTCTATTCAGGCTATTCCACCCTTAGGAAAAAGAGCTATAGTAATGCTATAATCATTTCTAGAGGGATACTATATAAATATCACAGCCTAATTGTAAGTCCCTATAGGAATATTGCTGGGATATAGTGATACCATAGGAGATCATAAATAAGTACAATACAGCCATAAAGTACTATAAGATGACTGCAAACTCGCCATTGAGAACCACAGACACACTCCAAGTCCATGTAAGGAATATTATAGGAATATTACAATTTCAGTAGGGACACATGGGCTGCAAATGAGCCGCGTCTATTCTTACCCAGAAGCTCTTTGGGGACGTCTGACACTTCCTCGCTCATTTTGCCGGAGCGTGTAGACGAAGATAATAATCCAAAACAATGAGAAGAGCACAGTCACCGCATCGAATAATACAGAGGGAACAGAGAGCGAGAGCGAGAGGGAGAAGTGTCAGGTGCCGCCGCAGCCGCCGCCGGTGCGTTTCTCCCGGTTACATGCTCCTCTCTCCCCGCGGTGTCCGGACAATGTATCCACGTTTATCTGGGCGCATCTCTCTGCGGTTCAAACGGTCCGGGTCTCGGTTGTTTTTGTAGGGTAAAAAACGCCGCTAGAATCCTCTTAAAATCATGTTGAAGCCCGCTGGACGCTGCACTCGTGCGGGGGAAAAAAAAAGACCACCGTACACATTCATCCTCTTCCCCCCCCTAGTTGCCCTACCGTAAAGCTTGTCGGTGATAGCAGCCAATAGTGGAGACCGGGGCCCCTCCCCGCTCGGTGATGCGACAGCCAGGGAGCCGATGCGATGCCGGAGCGGCGTGGCGTGGCAGGAGGGGGGCGGCGGTGGTGGAGGCTGCCGGGCCCGGCTGGCTACACCAGCGGTGCTCAAACTGGGGTCCGGGGACCGCCAGGGGTCCGTGAGGGGGTCCCAAGGGGTCCCACCAACCCCATGTGCTTATCAGTTATGCTAATGCAGTACAGTTCTTCTATACTGATTCTATATTGTAGGCCTATTGGGTGTATATAAAAATAACAGCAGAACTATATTGATATTATAATGATACAAAAATACCCATGTCCCTATAGAAATATTGTGAGAATATTAGGCTTTAGTGATACTATAAATGCCATAAAGTACAAAAATATAACTATAAACTCACTATAGAATATTACAGACACTGTGTATTTGTAAGAACATTATAGGAATATTACAGTGTTTTTTTATGATTTTTTTTTTCCCATTTGGGGCGATATGTCCAATTTAAACCTATTAAAAAGAGTTACACAGGAGACTCCCGGGAAGGAGGGTGATCTGAAAATATATGAATAGGTGATATGCTTTGTTTTGGGGAAAAAATATGCAAATATCATGATGTAATCACACTTGTTTCAAAGCGTTTTAACATCTTACTTGATGGACTATAAGCTATTGAGACAAGTCAGTTTATTTAACTTCACTGATATGGTTTTGTCTTCTTGCATTTTAAAATAATACATTTTCAATACATGATTAAATCAACTGTCAAGATGTTTTTGCAGTCTGCTGTGACTGGAAGATTTAAGAGAGACGATGGCGACATCTAGTGGTGGTTTTGTGAAATTGCGGGCAGCTAGGCCACCACCTTTTTAGTCAGTGCTGTTTTGGGATTTTTAGATGAGAAGCACCTCATGAATCCAGACAGCAACTCAAAAAAAATCAGTTTCACATAATTCAGTCTGATAGAACTTAATTTATTTTCAGGAATAACATCTCCATATCTACCATCTACCATCATGTATAATACATGTTACATTTGGGTAAACAATGCTGACATATTTGCTCACTTCTCAATTACTTGTTTAGCAGAAACTTTTTCTTTCTTTTTCATTTTCTTTCGTCTTTCCCAGGTTTGGGCTATTAAAGTCACACGTACACCTCTGGAAGATACACAAACTACTTTTTGAGGCAATACAGATGCATGGGCAGTCTTGCCTGCAATCATAATTAGCAGTATTTATCAGCATATTTTGGTCATTAAAACACACATTTCTTATCTACATTTGATAATCAACATATCCCTGCTCAAGTTATATTGTCCATCACCACTGCCTGTAAAAGTTGCCTGTGTGTCAGTGGCATAGTGGTCATAAGAATGGTAACACACTAGGCAAACTTTTGGGTCAATGTATAAAGGCAACAGTTCCATCAACAGGCAACAACATGAAAATATGTTATGAAACATATTCAAGTGGTTCTTGTCAACAGTGTCTTCCTATGTGATTAAAGCAACAATGTCAAAAGTTGCCATGTGTATCACAGCTAAGAGAGATGACTATATAGTGGGGGGGGCAATGTAACACATTAAATTGCCTGTTGGATTTGCGTGTTAATTTTTGGAAACCATAATAAATGCATTCTTTGGGTTGTAAGGAAGTGTAAAAAACATGTTGCCATTTTTTCTATTAACCTTCAGTGACCTTGACCCAATGACATAGCTGAAATGTTGTTTTCGCGAAATAAATCCTTTATCGTGATTCGCACCTAGCATGTGAAACTGAAAGAGTATGACAATGATACAATGCATACTTTAACTTTCTTTTTATTGCACTTATACATTTTCAGGTCCATGATTTTCTTTTTTCCAGGTCATTTCTCATTGTAGTTTTGCTCCCATTTGTCATGAGTTGAAATAAAAGATCTAAGATTTTTTCTATGCACACAAAAGGCTTATTTCTCTCAAATTTTGTTCACAAATTTGTTTAAATCCGTGTTAGTGAGCACTTCTCCTTTGCCAAGATAATCCATCCACCTGACAGGTGTGGCATATCAAGATGCTGATTAAACAGCATGATTATTGCACAGGTGTGCCTTGGGCTGGTCACAATAAAAGGCCACTCTAAAATGTGCAGTTTTATCTTGAAAAAAGACATTTATTAGGCACTGAACTATGGATCTCACATGACTAGGTATCTGGTGTGACCACCATTTGCCTCATGCAGTGCGACACATCTCCTTCGCATAGAGTTGATCAGGTTGTTGATTGTGGCCTGTGGAGTGTTGGTCCACTCTTCAATGGCTGTGCGCAGTTGTCGGATATTGGCAGGAATTGGAACACGCTGTCGTACACACATGTCTGGTGAGTATGCAGGCCATGCAAGAACTGGGATGTTTTCAGCTTCCAGGCATTGTGTACAGATCCTTGCAACATGGGGCCGTGCATTATCATGCTGCAACATGAGCTCTGGTGGACATTCGTGCAGTCAGCATGCCAATTACACGCTCCCTCAAAACTTGTGTGTTGTGTGATAAAAACTGCACATTTTAGAGTGGCCTTTTATTGTGACCAGCCCAAGGCACACCTGTGCAATAATCATGCTGTTTAATCAGCATCTTGATATGCCACACCTGTCAGGTGGATGGATTATCTTGGCAAAGGAGAAGTGCTCACTAACACGGATTTAAACAAATTTGTGAACAAAATTTGAGAGAAATAAGCCTTTTGTGTGCATATTAGATCTTTTATTTCAACTCATGAAAAATGGGAGCAAAAACAAAAGTGTTACGTTTATATTTTTGTTCAGTGTAGATATAACATGAATGACTCATTAGCATGTGACGCATTTACCGAAATCAATTATTACTTGAGTACAACGCAAGTCTGAATCTTAATTGATCGTAATAAAAATAGGACAACCTTATGGTAATAGTTTTCACATGAACTATGCAAACATAATATAACAATATTTGGTCAATTACTCTGCACAATTGTATATATTCATTATGACCAAAACAGTCTTTTTTCAGAATCCTAAAATTTAGTACAGGAATAGATGCTACAAATGTAAAAAAAACTTTTGTAATTCATCTAGTTTACTTGTTCACTCAAAAATAATACCTGTAAACAATATTATTCATAATTTAATGTGACCTAAAGGGTTATGTATGTTTTCTTTTCAAAACATTTTTGTTTCTTGTATCACAACTACAGTGCCACATGCCAATTTGGGGTACAATACTAAGTATTCGAATAAAGTACAAGCAACTAGTTAGAAAAAATGGCGACATGGTTTTTCTACAAGGTAAAACATCCCAAAAGGCAATTCAAGTAGTCACCAAAAATTAACATTCAGAACCAATGGGAAAACATTGGCCCCCCCACTAATAACTGTAAATATTGAGAAAGAGAGGTAGGCTATATTCCTACATGCACACTAATTGGACTACACCACTTCCTTCAGGGTACGTTGGGGTATTTAGTTACACTGCGGGGCGTGTTGCTGAATCTCCCCGAGTCTTCTCTCCAGTTTGTCTGCCAGGCAGTTGAGCTGTGAGGCCTTCAGCATCTGCGGGAGTCTCCTCAGCTGGTCCCCCGGAGCCTGGGCCAGCCACGCTCTGATCTGACCCAGGAAGGGGCCTCTCTGTCCGGGCAGAGCCGCGCCGCCGGGGTGCCTCCCCTCTCCTGCCGTCTGGATGTACCTGGTGGAGGGAGATGATGTGTATTTATGAATGGAGAGGAAGGGAGGGAAGAGGAGAGTTAGAAGGGGAAAGGGGAGGAGAGCAAGTGACCTCAGATGGATGGATGTGTCAGAAACTGAGCCTACCTGGTGACAAATTTCTTCATTTTCGCCGCACGCGTCTTGTGAAGAGCAAAGAATCCCGGGAGGAATGTCCTGAGCACCTTCATATCACCTGAGGAAAGGAGCAAACAACGTGAGTCCTAACTTGGTATTTTATCATGCTGTTGGAGTGTGCATGTGTCACCTGTGTGTATGTTATGAACTGTCTTTCCTGTGGATATTTTAGTGTGAATTTGAATATGGACTGAGCCATGTAGGCTATAGATTAGAATTGATATTCTGCCCAGAGACTGACTGAGTTTGGAGGTTGCTGTGGGTTTTCTCCCTTCTATCTCTTGCTCTCTCCCTTACTTTAATGAGTAGATGAGAGCGAGCTGGAGTAGAGCTATTGGCTGAGAGCAACGAGACCCGGTTTTTTCTATGACTGTGGTGGGGAGCGAGGGCAGGCGGCAGGTGGAAGGACGACAGCAGATCGGGTCAGAGAAAGAGGCAGTTCTTGGAGCGGGGACGGGAACAACGCTCTCTAATCCGTCAACAAAGGGATGGTCGTTTCCTGACTCATTGTCACCGGCGGAGCACGCACCGCTCAGCCGCTGTCCACAGAAGATTGGACCTGGGAGCGGGGACGTGCATGCGCTCGGGGCATATGGAGGCTTGGACCAGACAGACGCTGGGACAAAGACTGCCAGTGGTAGAGAGAGTGTTTTTTTGTTTTATGTCTCGGCCGGGTGGCGACCGACCGAGACTCGACAGACTTATTTTATTTCCTTTATGGTAAACTGGGGATGCGGGTTATTGGTTGGGCCTCGCTCATGGGACATTTGGACTGACATGCTAAGGGTGGGGCGGTTACTGCCGTTTTGCTTTTGCATTTGAGTTGACACCACAGAAAAGGAAAAAGCGATGTGTAATTTGCCTTTTTGCTTTTAGTTTGTCAGTCCAGAAGAGAAGTAAGTAGCCCACTGTGGAGGTGTGAACAGGACATGAGATGACTTCCGGACAGGACGGAGCTCCACTTCAGAGTAAAAGCCTTACATTCTGTCTTAACTTTTTTTTGTCTGACCGGTTTGAATAAGCTACGTTATAAGCTAGTGGTCGTTATATTACGACCAGACGTCAAGGAGCAAGCCAAGCACAACAAACTGGAATAGATTAGGATGAAGACCACAATGGCTTTGATTCACATCATTTTTAACAAACACTGAATAAATTACATTGAAGCTCCATGATCAGTGATGTCTTCATTTGTAGGACATTGAAGATTAATTTAATTGTGGTGTTGATGGGGTCTGTAAAAATAATATTTAGCCTATCTTATTTTCACTTTTCTGGAGGATGACATGAGGATGACATGGCAAGAAACTGAGTGGAAACCGCAAGTCAAGGTCAACAGGACAAACCAGAGAACACCAAGCTGTTTAAACAGTAATGTATAGGACTAGGTAGACTTTGTTTTACTCTTGTTTATCTGTTACAGAATGTTAGTCTTTATTTGCAGAGATCTACCAGTTAAAACACTGAGCCAGTGACTTGGCTTTGTGTGGTTGGACTATCATTTTGTTATTTGTAAGAAATCTTTGTTTATAAGAAATTGATCCCTGACATTAATACAAATTAATAAGGTACATTTACTGAAGGCTGTGTCCATGGTACTGTGTGAGTTATTTTTTAAACTTGATTGTATTCTTGAAACAATTTACTGTCTAGCACACAAGCTGACCTTGACTCATGACTACATCTTTCTTCTATTTAGGCCCACATGGCTCTACTGTTGACTTTAATTGGCATAAATAATATGGCCCTTTAATAATTCCACACTTTTATAGAAGGAATTACATTGCTTTGCCTGTATACTGGGTGCTGTATGGCCACTAGGGCTCAGCAACAATCCAGTCTACTGGAAAGAGGAAATGAATAAAAAAAATAAAGTAAAGATTTAGGAAGTCATGACAGTGCTAGAGCTTTTTTTTAATCCCAAGGGGGATTTTAGATTTCCATCATGGCCCAACAAAATACACAAAGAGGGGAAAAAAAGGAGCAAAATCCTAACAAATAACACAAAATAAATCAACCATTCAACAAAAAATCGGTTTCTGTCTGGTCCGCTGAGTCTCTCACAGCTGAAGCAGCATTAGAAAACTTCAGCCTGTTCCTGTTTATTGTACTGTAATCACAAGTGTAAAACGTGAATGAATGGGAATAGAACTGTTTGTTGAGGCTCTAGGTCAGTAAATGCACATCTGAACTGATTCAGTCTGACATACTGTGGTAAAATAACAAATAATCCACTTAATAAACTGGAGGGGAGTCAGGGGACACATCCAAGTGCACATGATTATGAGCCAGTTATGAGGCTGAATTGTTTTCACAGCACTAGAGAAATAAAAAAATAAAGGACAGAAAACAAACAAAACAAAAACAATTTTATTCTGATTTAACCATGGTCTCCCAAGTAGACTACATTTTACATTTACGTTAAAAAGCAAGCTGTGAAACTTAAAACACTTTTTAGTATAACTTTGATGTTATTCAAACCTACGTGCCGACAGATTTAATTGCCTCCCTCGTCTTTGCCATGCTCTGTTCGGACAGGAAGAAAGATTACCGTTTGGTTCAAACGGACAAACACTAAGGCCCAATCCCAATGTCCCCCCCACGGACTGAGCCCTGAGCCCTCACAGACTTAATAGACGTCACCTGTGTGCGCAGCTGTAGTGCCTGAGTGCGAGAAGTCATGAGGGCTCGAAATGCTATAGGAGGAATGGGACAGCACTTTGTGGCATCACGTGTTGCCTTGACGACGTCAGACGTTACTATCTCCCATCAATTAATCAATTTGTAATTTACTCTTTGTTTGCGCTTTTGTCTAAACAGCATTATTAAGCTAAAATGAAAAAAATATTGATGAATAATGTTAAATAGGCCTACGTATGTTTTGCAACATTGCACAGTTTATAGAAAATACACTTCATTCTACCAGACAACATGAAAAATATGTCAAAAAAAAAAAAAAGATAAAAAAGTAGGAGGTACATTGTAAACAAAATGTACTTTTAAGAAAGCTTAATGAGCACAAATAAGCACATAAGAAAGCAAAAGGCTATATTACATTAGCGGCATCTAACATTCTTCTTAAACGTTTAGGAAAACGTATCTTTTTTTCTGAAATGAAATGTTTGTTCTGTTTTAATGTTGCAATGTTTTCTCTTTTAACTGTATCTTGCATGTAGTGTAACCCCTGTAATTTCCGTTTCTCTCTAAGTTCTTGTTTTTTTGTGGTTATTTTTCCTTAATTATGTTTTTTTTTTCTTTTGTATCGGGTGTATTTGGCTGATATTTTCCACATACATGAATATTAACCTCACAAACGCTATGAACTGTGGGTAATTCCCTCAAGTCTACAGAAATGCGGACTTGCTGAAAGTCTGCATAAAGGGCTCATAAAGTCCGCCAGTGAGCCCTCGCGCACTTACAGTGGGACAGCCCTGAACTCTCGCGGACTTGTCAGGAACGCGCGTCAAAGTCCGTGAGTCTGTGAGTGCGGACATTGGGATTGGGCCTAAGGCTTGTACTCTGAAATGGAGCTCCATCCTGTCTGGATGTCAGATTGGTCCTGTCCACACCTCCGCAACACTTCTCCCTTTCTGTATCGACAAACTAAGAGCAAAAACGAAAAATGCAGATCGCTCTTTCCTTTTCCGTGGTGTCAACTCAAATGCAAAAGCAGTAAAATCGCTTTTTTATTTATTGCACTTAAATGAGTAAAACGATTGATACGAAGGTAGGCTACACACATTCTAAGGCTCCCCCCCAGCCTGAACCTATCTTTTTGTTGTGTGAAAATGTATGAATTCAGTTTAATAAAGAACAGTCCTGTGAAATTGACTACTGTGTTGTGTTGTGCTGTGTAGCTGGGAATTGTGTTGGTGGGGCCTGATTGGTCGCCCCCCCCTTGGTGACACGTGTGTGTGTGTGTGACCAGAGACATATTCATATGCAACTGTCATTAATCATGTGTTTCTATTCTTCGTCACACCTTAGGGGAGGCTCCTGCATAAACTGCCTTGGGGTTGTCTCCTCTCTTGCTCACTCTCAAAATGAATCTACAGTATGCGTGTATTTAATCTAATCTAACCAAGGTGAGGAGTTTGCTATCCTTTCACCAAAATTACCTGGTGGAGGCTCAAATTCTGCTGTAAAAGTTCAAGTTGAGTGTGTGGCTGCTCAAATCAACCCCAACACTATCCATGCAGTACTTTTAAAGGATAAGGCTGGTGTTTTTTAATGCATTGCTTACCGTCAACAAATCCTATGAAAATAACAAAATCAACAATGCGTTTGCTCTACTCCCATTACTTTCTGACTTCCCATGTACCATTTTTAGCTGTCAACCCGCAAGTCATTGGCTCCAATTGTAAGCTAAAAACCTTGAAATACAGCTCACAAAGACATAGTTTCAAGTTTAAAAATCGCTAATTGTTACCATGAAAAGTCAGGCTGTTGTAGTTATTGCCAAATCAAATTCAAATGAGCCAAATTCTTCATTACGCCAGGGACTATTTTCGGTGCTACGGAACTACTTTCCTGAGATTGCAAACGTCTTTACAGCCGGTTTATTAAGTTGTTTGAGGAAAAAGTCAGCTGGCCCGGTGCATCGTGATGATGAAATATGCTGCCCAGAGCAATGGCATGGCTCTTTGACGTGTTTTTAACTGTTTTTTTTAATGGAGTGTCTATTTGCACCCGGGTGAGAATAGCCACATGGCAGCTATTCGGCTATTTACACCCTATTAATACAAGCAGGCAAACACAGAGACAGCTATCTGATCTCTGGTGTCCTACCTACTTAGATCGGGCAGCGACAGCGCGCATGCCTCAACGGCTGAAGGTGCCAAAGGGGGATACAAATATAAAAGGTAGGCTACATTAATCACAAAATATACCATTTCCAACAACGTTATGTTTTCTCGCTGTTTGCATAATTCAAACTAAAATGGTCCAATGTGCAGACTTCTATGGTTAGCTATGCGCAGCTAGTTTAGCTAATGCTAGCTAGACATTAGTTAGCCAAGTTGAATATGCTACTTAATTTAGCAATAGTTAGCTAGCCAGCAATGATTAAGGCATACAGTAATTCTGCTAACTAGCATTAGCACTAGCTAGTTAACTGGCTACCGCTGAACATGCTTGGGCAAAATGTGAAACTTTCACATCTCCTACAGTTAGTTGAAATACTCTGCTGTGTTGCCATATAGCTCTATTAAGTTTTTAACGACCAAAAATAGGGCAAAATGCTAAATGGTTTAACTTCAATTTTAGACTGTAGTAACAAATGTGTCCACTAACGTTAGATGGGGACAGACATACATATAAGTATGATGCTCAATTTTGTGTTTCAGATAAAAAATGAAGAAAACAATACTTCAAAGACAATCAGTGGTAAGTACACCAATGGGACTTTACTTTTTATTTCATCAAGTGTCTAAGTAACCTTTTTAATTCATATCCCACCTGTTATTATCACCTTATTAGGCAGACAAGACAGACAGTATAAAGAAAGGCCAAACTTTTAACAGTTTTGCCGAGGCAGAGAAGGCCATTGACGTTTGGAGCAAAGACGGATATCATCCAATTCATGTATCAGATCATAAAAGCTTATTGACAGCAACAAAGAACTCCAAGACAGGATTGTTTACTCCAGAATAACATATTCCTGTGTTCACTTTGGGACAAAGAGAGAGAGTAAAAGTAAGTAAAACCAAACAAAAACAATGGTTTTGAATTTTAGGAGACTGTGTCCTCTGAGACTCATCTTAATTCAACCTACCTTAATTCAACATGACTATCAAATTGTTGAGGTTTTAACAGAATTAGAATTAGCTAAACATGATAGGTCAATTAAAGATAGTACACTATTTTGAAGTGTCTCATGTCTGTGTTATTTGACTATAGGCAAACGTGAGGCCATTCCAGCATTATCTGCGGATGGGGTGTTCCATGGCCATTCAGCTTCGATATGACCAGAAGGAGGGGAAACTCCGTGTCACAAGAGTGGCAGATGAACACAACCATCCTATATCTCATCTGCTTTTTCACAAATATCCAAAAAACAGGCGCCCAAATGCAGAGGAAAGAGCAGAAATTGAAAGGCTGGTACAGTTGACGGTGAGTTAGGTAACACAAGTACATTTTTTGAGACTAGAAAGAAAATATTATGATATAAATTTTTTTACAATTTTGTTACATGTACTGTATATATAGGTCAGTTCATCCACCCTGAAGAGCTTTGTCAAACATAGTCATGGAAAGCACCTCAAGCTTAAAGACATACACAACATCAAACAGCAAGTTAAAAAAAGTGCACGAAATGACCAAAGTGAAGCTGAAATGATGGTGAATATTGTCAAAAACTTGAAAGAAAAAGGATACACAGCAGAAATAGTGGCCGACGATTCAGGACATTTCCAAATGCTGTTTATTCAGTCCCCGGAAATGTGTCGCGCAGTTGAGAGGAACCCTGACATTGTATTTGTAGACTCTACATACAAAACAAGCAGACAAGGTTATGTCCTCCAATGTTTAGCAGTGGAAAATGAACATGGTACAGTTGAACATGTTGCATATGCATTCTTACGGCATGAGACTGAACAGTATCTTTCTAAGGTCTGCTCTTTGTTCAAACAAAGAAGTCCAAGCTGGCGGAACATCAAAATGTGTGGAAATTTGTGGAATATTTTCTGACCAACTGGGAGATGCCCAAAGAGAAATGTGGGCTCATGTCTTTAGAAAGGACTTGCCCACCATGGGAAATAACACAAATAACAGGATCGAAAGCCATTTCCAAAAACTGAAAATGTTTCTTGAACCAAATCTTTCAGTGTCTGAAAGCCTTATTGAACTGATCAGATTCATAGACAGGCAAGAATGTGAGAAGAGTTTCCAGGATTCAACAATGTCCATGTATCAGTTTTTGGACACTCGCTGTGACAGCCAGATGGCAATGGATTTATCCAAAATCCTTACTGACAGAGGTTTCAAAATAGTAGCTGAAGAGCTACAAAAATCAGACAGCAGTCAAATCAGCATCAGAAAGAATGACAAAGACTACAGTGTTTACTGGAGAGGTCAGAGTAGACAGAAGACATACACTGTGGACAAAGACATGAAAGGATGCTCTTGTAAATTGTCAGTGTCAGTTGGTCTTCCATGTGCCCACATTATTTCCTGCCGGAAATATGAAAATTAGAGATGCACCGATCCACTTTTTTTCAGTTCCAATCCGATTCCGATACCTGAATTTAGATATCTGCCAATACTGATACTGATTCCGATACCAGAGCTCTTTTTTCTTGAATATACAGATACAAATTTGGCCAATTGATGAAAAAAGGAAAAAATACAACTTGCAAAAAGTAGACAAAACGAAGAAAAATATACAAGGCAAAAAAGGATATACTTATAAATCAAATCTGCACTATAGGCAATGCTCCTTTAGATTAGGGCCCTCTGCAGATGACAGTGATCTGGCCTGCCTCTGCCAGCAAGGTCTGCTATACTCTCCCAAGGAGCTCCAGCCTCCACCTTTATATAGTAGCTGGCTCCTACTAAGAGACATCAATTAGTATTTGGTAATCAATTATCTCATAGCATTAGTTACCTGGTTCATAATATTCCACAATATTAAATTCAATAATTAATAAAGGTCATTAGACATTTCCAAAACAATTGATCCACTCAAAAGTATTAAAATAACTTTTCAACAAACCCACAATTAAACACCCCTGCCACTTTACCACACTTGGTCCGATCCCCCGGAAACCCCCTCCAGAAAAGGAAGTGGAACGCTCTGCCTCGGGTTTTCCGGGTCTAAAGGCCTGACTGTTGCGTCGCCTCACGTCGCCTGTGTCTGGTCCAAAAAGTTGCACTTGAACACACCGCAAAGACTACAGCCAACGGCCAACTAGCACGTACGTTCTGCGCCTGCGTGAGGGGAAATAACTCTCCATACCATATGTCTGATAAGAAGTTGCAAATGGCACTGGTGTTGTCAGCCCTTGGCCTTTTGGTTGTGGAAGAAGAAAGGAAGAGGCGGAGGCGAAAAATAAGGAGAAACCGCACTAAATGGGTGAAATCATGGATACTCCAGCGACAGGCTCAAGGGGCTTTCCCGAACCTGTGTCGAGAGCTGGAGATAAATGAAACCTCCGATTTTGCTCGGCTCTTTCCTGTTCAGTTCCACATGTTGAAGGAATTTATCAGTCCAATCATCCAGAGGCAAAACACGAACTACCAATCAGAGTGATCTCTCTCACCGACGGGCTCCGCCGCCGATTCAACACGCTCAATCGGCCGAAAAGCCGCCGACAGGGTCCGACTAGTGCCAACGTTGCGGGACACACCGCAAAAACTAGGGACACAGACGCTTACCGACGGCCCGACATTGGCCGACGGCCGACCGTCGGCCTGGTGTGTCAGGGCCTTAAAACAGAGGATCGTCCAGTGCAGCACAGAAGACAGGTGACAAACAATTCATTTGTGAAAAGTACATTAATAAATATACATTTAATTGCCAAGACTATACGTCTCTTGTCTTTTTATTTTCACTGAAATGTTTTGTGTAAATGCGTAAAACTACGACTGTGTCGCTATGTATTAACTCTACCAATACTACTATCGGTGGCCTCCGACATCACAAACAGAGAGAGGGAGAGCGAGAGAGAGAGAGAGCAAACGCAGCGATAACACAGCAACACGGACACCTCTATGCCGGCAAGATGTAATTGAAGACTAAAATATCTCCAAACTAAGGACATGTTGTTGAGTTAGCCAACTGCTAACGTTACTAGCTCACTACTACTACTACTTACTAGCACTGTCTCATGTTATGTTACGGCGGGTTCATGGTCCAGCGCAAGCTATGGAATGGAATCTGGATCGGTACGTGGATCGGCGACGTCAGTCCGAGATCCGATGAGTGAATTACATCAGTATCGGCACCCGATACCGATATTGGATCGGATCGGTCCCATCTCTAATGAAAATGTGTCCCTTAATGACCCATCACTGTTTCATCCAAGATGGCATAGAGTTGGCAGCCAACCTGAAGTGGAGGTTGGAAATCACCTTTCAGATTCCCTTCAAACCACACTGAAGCCACCTGAACACGGTGGGAAGCTCAGTGGGAATGACCAATTTAATGCAGTCCGTCCTGTGGCCATTGAGGTAGCAACTCTGATAGCAAGCTCAGGGGGTAAAGAATATGAGGAAAGGTTCCAGATTCTGAAACAACTGCTGCACAGTTGGAAGCAAAACAGGAAGGTGGCATTACTTGAAATTGACCAAATGTCTGAAACAACTAGCCTGGAGAGGTTGGAGTCGGAGAGAGATGCTGCACATATAGTTGTTGATGATGTCATGATGGTGACAAATGAATGCACCGGGACAGAAAGTGAGCCAAAGAGGCAAGAGGGCCTTTCTTTAATGAATGATGCTGATGACATGAAGGTGACACTCAAAATCACACCAGTGAAGAACAGACGAGGAAGACCAAAGAGACAGAGAAACTTCACTTTTTAAAAAAAAAGGTGAACAGAAATAACAATCTATTATGAATGCAAAATGTAACTTAGTTCACATTGCATAACAATAGTTTAGACCCAGAAAACTGAATATCTCTCTCTGCATTCCAGTGCACGTCAGAAGCTCAGAACTTCCGACATGGCAAATGCTATTTACCACATGATTGCTTTCCAGCGCTTTTGATTGAAAATAGCATCAGATTCATTACCATAGGCTGAACCACATGTCAATATCCTTGCCAAAAGCTAGCAGACATGGACACTACAAACAAGGTAGTGTTCTGTGCATTATGAAATTCAGAAAACACTTGGTGCACAGCAACTTTGTGTTAACTGAATAAACAGCCTAACTTTACCATTTTCTTCCGATTGTTTAACTACCAAATAAAACTCAACGTTACATTAAACTGGTCATTATGAAGGAAGGAATGGTTTACCAACTCAGAAACTCGGGAATCATCTTTATTTCCCAAATACCGTAAATACGATATATCCAATGAGCACTGGAATGCAGGATGTTTTAAGTAAATATTATCAATCTGATTATTCCAGCCAAGAGACCTCATTGTGATGACCCCCCCGAGGTGGACGCATTGCTTCCTTTCCTTGTGCCCACTGAATCTACAGAGATACCATCACCTTGTGCTGGCTTTAGTGCTGGAGGAATCACTCTACACGAAGATGACCTCAAGTCCCTCCAACCAGGAGCATGGCTCAATGATAATGTGAGTACAAAATTTGTTTTAGTTTTGTTATTGCAATCAAATGGTATTTATCACACATTTAATTGTAAAGCAGTGTCACTGTACCTTGCATGAATGGTTCGTTTCAAAATATTCAACCTTTTTACCCATTACTTGTGGTCTTCAGCGTGAGTCAGATTATATAGCTTGCTGGTATCTGTTGTACTTAGCATGATAGCAACAGCCAAGCTACAATTAAATACTGATGAAATTGTATATGAGGGGTTTTTTTGTATCACATGTCGATAATACATGCCTGGCACAAGAATCCACCAAGCAAGTGTATGTTATTCAGTGTGCCATTGTGAATTTTTGGAACAAGTCTAAGTACACTGTCTGGGATTACAAAAAGGTAAACAAAATAAGTTTACAGTCATCAACAATGCAGACCTTAATGTTCTTATTGTTGTGCTGTTATTAAGACAAATTTTTGTTTGAGTGAATAGGTGCGTTTTGAGGAGTATCACTGGATTTTCCTGCCAGTGTGCAGACATGGACACTGGTTCCTTGTTGCTGCAAATGTGGAATCGCGACAGGTCTACATCATGGACTCCTTGCCAAGTTCTGCAAGAGAGCGGCGGTTCTTCTTGCACTGGAGGTATATTTACTCCTATTGATAGTGTAAAATCAGTAAAGCCAATGACATGTTTCACTTATGTTAGTCTTTTTAATTATGAATTAGAAACTTCATGAAGGAGCGAGGCGCCTCAACAGAGGAGTGTCTGGATGGATGGACCCTACAGAAAGTCCCAGTTGCTGAACAGCAGGATGGCTCAAGCTGCGGCCTTTTTGTGCTGATGGAAAGTACTGTTTATAAAAGCACAGATTTTGAAATTGCCTTGTTATTAAGAGTCTGTTTGTTTGTTTGTGGGTTAAAGCCACACAAGGGTGGAGCATGAAATAATCTGTAAAAATTTTAAATATAGCCTATTATGTAAGGGATAATATACAGCGAGCGGGTCATTAGGGGGTCTTGAATCACCTTATTACACGGCTACTTACTAAAGAAAGCAATAATTTGACACAAAATATTGATTTAAAAATGATTTTATTGATTTAAAAATGATTTTATTGTTTCCGCTACAAAAAATAGTCCCTTGGATTCTACGGTTGGAACTGCGTCCATAACGTAAACTCTGTAGTGAAAACGATGATGACCCATCAAACCAGCTGGTCAACCAGTCTTTAAACACTGCCATAGCCCATACCGTGTTCCGTTTGGTGTTTATTTCATGTCTGTCTTCTTCAATTTTGTCGATTTCTCTGTCGTCCAGCTCTTAGTGTCTTTTAACCTTTCTTGCTTTTTCTGCGCTGTTTTCTTGTTCTCTTTTTCTTTTCTTTACTGGGGACAGTTCAGCCATTAACCATGAATCGAAAGTTCCGTGCTCTCCAAATATATTAAAATTAGTATTATATGCTGTTACTACTACTACTACTACTACTACTACTACTGCTGCTGCTGCTATTAGTTGCTATTGCTGCTATTAGTTTCAGAAAAGGTGTGCAAGCAATTGTAAAAAACTGTATATCAACTGTCAAGATGTTTTTGCAGTATGCTGTGACTGGAGGATTTAGAGGGACGAGTGCGTCATCTAGTGGTGGTGTTGTGAAATTGCAGGCAGGCCAGCACCTTCTTAGTCACGACTCTTTTGCTTGTGATAAGAGATTTTTAGATGCGAAGCACTTCATGAATCCACAAAGTAACTCATTCATATTCATTGGAAAAAAAAATCTGTTTCACATAATTCAGTTTGTCAGAACTTCATTTATTCTCAGGAATAACATTCATTTTAGTTACAGCTGATTCTCCATATCTCCATATCTACCATCTACCATCATGTGTAAGTACATGTTACATTCGGGTAAACAATGCCGACATATTTATTCACTTCACAATTACTTGTTTAGCAGAAACTATCAAAGGTCTTTCCCAGGTTTGAGCTATTAAAGTCACATTTTTTTTCCTCCTGCTACAGTTTTGTATAAATCTAATGTAACTTACACCTCTGGAAGATACACAAACAACATTTTGAGGCAATATAGATGGGCAGTTTTGCCCGCATTCATAACTAGCAGTATTTTTCAGCATATTTTGGTCATTAAAACACACATTTGTTATCTACATTGACTAATTAACTCAAGTTATATTGTCCATCACCATTGCCTGTAAAAGTTGCCCATGTGTCATTACCATTCGGCAGTGGCATAGTGGTCATAAGGATGGTAATACATTAGGCAAACTTTTGGGTCAATGCATATAGGCAACAGGCAACAAAATGAAAAATATGGTATGAAACTTATTCAAGTGGTTCTTGTCAACAGTGTCTTCCTATGTGATTGAAGAAACAATGTCAAAAGCTGCCATGTGTATCACAGCTATAAGAGATGACTATACTGTAAATATTGAGAAAGAGAGGTAGGCTATACTCCATATTCCTACATAGACACCACTTGGACGACACCGCTTCCTTTGGGGTTACACTGCGGGGCGTGTTGCTGAATCTCCCCGAGTCTTCTCTCCAGTTTGTCTGCCAGGCAGTTGAGCTGTGAGGCCTTCAGCATCTGCGGGAGTCTCCTCAGCTGGTCCCCCGGAGCCTGGGCCAGCCACGCTCTGATCTGACCCAGGAAGGAGCCTCTCTGTCCGGGCAGAGCCGCGCCGCCGGGGTGCCTCCCCTCTCCTGCCGTCTGGATGTACCTGGTGGAGGAAGATGATGTGTATTTATGAATGGAGAGGCGGAGGAGAGGAAGGTAAGAAGAGGAAGGGAGGGAAGAGGTGACCCCAGATGGATGGATATGTCAGAAACTGAGCCTACCTGGTGACAAATTTCTTCATTTTCGCCGCACGCATCTTGTGAAGAGCAAAGAATCCTGGGAGGAATGTCCTGAGCACCTTCACATCACCTGAGGAAAGGAGCAAACAACGTGACTTCGGAGTCCTAATATTTTATCATGCTGTTGGAGAAATAGGTGTGCATGTGTGTGACCAGAGACATATTCATATGCAGCTATCATTAATCATGTGTTTCTTTTCTTCTTCACACCTTAGGGGAGGCTCCTGCATAAGCTGCCTTGCTTTGTCCTCTCTTGCTCACTCTCAAAATGAATCTACAGTAGCCTATGCTTGTATTAAATCTCATCTAAATTAAAGGTGTTATAGTTATTGGGATCTGTAAAAGCTCTAGTTGAGTGTGTGACAGGTCAAATCAACCCCAATACTTTTAAAAGTCGATACACAGACAGAGAGTGGGCTACAATACCTCCATCTGTAAGCTCCTCGCAGGTGCCACACACGGCGTCGTGGAAGCTCGAGCCCCGGAGGAGGACCACCTCTCCGGTCGAATTGCATTCCCGGTGCTGTACGCACGGCTCCAGCGCGGAGGAAGAGTCGGAGAAGAAGCCCTCAGCACACTTTCCACACACCGTGTTCGTCCGCGACGTACCTGCGAGAGGAAACGGCGTTCATTACGACTTTTTAACAACAACGTGTCAAGCTGCTACCGTGCCTCTCGAGAGCCCCGACTCACCTTTCGTTTTAACGCCGTGCCCGAGGCCGCACTCCGAGTGTTTGACACAGAAGTCGGCGTCCGAGTAGTAGCCGTCCTTGCACCGGCAAACCCGGTTGCTGACCGGCGAACACTCCGTCTCCACCTCCTGGTTGTCCCCGCAGAAGGTGTTGCAGTACAGGCAGCGGGGCAGGTAGTTCCACAGCTCGGTGAAGTGGTCGGCTTTGCACGGTACACACTCGGTGGGCGTCGTGGCGGTGCAGTGCGCGGCCATGTGTGTGCCTGCCGGACACCTGGCGCAGGTGAGAAGCTGTCCGGATGCCGGGTCCCGGTGCTCGTAGGTCGGGGTGGTCTCCACCACCACGGCGCCATGAAGGAGGTCCATGAGCAGGAACAGCACCAGTAAGAACAGCTAAGGATGGAATTTAGTCTGATTAGGCCTACTGTTCTCATTTCACCAGAATTGGTATGACACTGTAACCAAAAACAATCTACCTATCCATCCTTCCACTCACCCACCAACCAACCAACCAACCAATCAATCAATCAATCATGAATGAACTACTACTACTACTACTACTGCTACTACTACTAGGCCTACTACAACTACTACTAGGCTACTACTGCTACTACTACTACTACTACTACTGCTGCTGCTATTACTACTACTACTGCCATTACTACAACTGCTACTACTAGCCTACTACTACTACTACTACTACTACTACTATAGGAATATTATAGTGATATTGGAAATACAAAAAGTACTATAAGATCACTATAAACTATTGAGCACCACAGACACACTAGAAGTCCCTATAGGAATATTATAGTGATACCACAGAAGAATGAAAATGCTATGAAGTTCCATAAGGTCAGTATAACTCACTAATTAGTACCACAGACACACTAGAAGAACCTATAGGAGTATTTTATGAAGTCATGGCAAACAGCAAAATAGGGCTGATGGTCAGGCAAGGAAATTTCGTATATGTTTATGGTTCATTCATTCATTGTCATACATTCACCAATATCTGTAGTATATGTTTATGACTTGCCAAAATATGTATTTCATCATTATCCCCATTAAACATCATCTAAAGCATCACTGAGCCTCACATATCTCTCTCTTTTCTACATTCAGGATGTTAAGCATACAAAGAAAAGTGTCCTGTACAGAAGACTTACCATGCTGATGTTGTGCATGTCTTCACCTGTGTGGAAGATGGTTTGATGCTGGGACACGGTTCATTTTATACTGTTCTGTGAGGAAGTTCTGTGTGTGGGCGCTTGCATGTGCAGGCTTGTTGACTATACAATGTGTCATAAACCTCTAAAAAAAAAAAAAAGGTCAAAAAACTTCCACCTGTGGTAACTAGAATCAAGCTGAAACTTGGACATGAAAAAATGAAGCTGATAAAGCTTTAGACCCAAAACCATTGCCATGTTAATTCTATGTTAGTATACGTATTTCCCTTTAGATATTTTTCTTTTTGTTTCTTTTTGATTATGAACTCCCATTTCAACGGGAATTCAAATAGATGGTTGAGTTGTAGGATATTACACAACAGCAGACATTTCCTAGAAATTCCCAGAAACAAACAAATAATTTTTGAGTTTCTAGGTCTTAAAATCAATGTAATTGCAGCCCTGTGATTGCATTGTCTGAGATGGTTGAAAGAAACTTTGATGGATATACTGTACATTAAGCTATATGGTAACACTTTACAATAAGGGTACATTAATTAAGGGTTAGTTAATCATTAACTAACCCTTAATTAACAGTTAACTAATGTGTCTGGTAATAATTTACTAATGGTGTTCATGTTAACTAAGGTATTAATTTATACATTATTTAAGTTTATAAAGATGACTATTAAATAATGTATAAATTAATACCTTAGTTAACATGAACACCATTAGTAAATGATTACCAGACACATTAGTTAACTGTTAATTAAGAGTTAGTTAATGTTTATTAAGCATTAACTAACCCTTAATTAATGTACCCTTATTGTAAAGTGTTACCAACTATTAGAATTTAAAACCTAACATGTTTAATGGAGGTACAGGATTTTAGGTACTATACATGAAAGTTGAACTTGCAGTCAATTCATCCCAAGCAATTGAAAGACATAGAAATGCATTTTACTTTACGAAAATGTCTATTTTTGCAGTACCTAAAAGTCCTAAAACCTAAATTTGGTGGAATCTCTCTTTAACATGTCGGTACACATTCTGTTACAGTGGGTGATATTTGAGAAAAAGCTGATATTGCTTGATATTTGATGTGGTTGAAATGTACAATAGACATTTCATTTACATATTATAATGATCTATGTGTGAACTTGCCTCTGTATAAGTCATCTTTTTTCGTTGAAACACCTTAGTGGCATTTTTATGAAACCTGTGAGTCACTGAGTCATACCCATGACATGATGGCACTGTACTGGTACAACCTTGTTTCCCACAGATGGGAGTTGAATTGATTTCAATTGATTTACTATGAGATTCAAACAAAGGTCTTGCTCTCACCTCTTCTCTTTTCCAGAGAATAAAGGAGTATGGCACAATGTCTGATTCGCAGTGAGTAGAGTTCTGCGTTCTCAGTTTCACAGTCAGCGCACTGGCATAACAGATTTAACTCATAGGTTCATCCTTTCTGTCTGCACACTTCCCTACTGTTTATCCATGAAGAAGCAATATATTTTAACAAACTGATTTTAATCAGATCATTTGACATTAGTGTTCACAAGTTACAAGAGCTTAAAAAAAGGAACAGTCAAGCATATATACAATAAAGACCATACAATAATATAAAAGTGATAAAACAAAATATAAAACAAATATCACTTTATGAACTTGCAGCATTTGGAATCCAGTATTTTTTTTGATAAAGTAATAAAAACAAGCCTTTACATATTCAGTAAGTAAAATTATTATTATTTTTAAATAGAAAACAATTGCACTCCTTTGTACATTCATAAAGCTGACATATTCAAAACATTAAAAAAAAAAAATTCTTTCAGATGAGCTTTACGTGTCAGCAGTCCAGAACAAACAATCAAACCGACGAATAAACAAAGGAAAACTGTAGAAAACATTTCATTATGAAACCAAATCCTTCCTCTCAAACAGCGAGAAAGCAACAATAACAACACAACGTCCGCCTGCCCTTCTCCCATAAAATAGTGTCCTATGTACATCTTAAATAGTTTTTTTCATTTTTCACAGACTCCGGTCAAACAGTTCCCAGGAAACATTTTTTTAGTTCTTGTTTCGGCCTTCCTGGAGTATGCAAATGTGTGTGAGCTTTATTTTTTCCTTATTAGATTTTATCACTCGAGGCAGATAGTGGACATGAAGCGATTAGCACCCACTCTGTTGCCACATATTACTCAACACATTCCTGTTATTGACTATAGGCTTTGGTTGGCAAAACACAAAAATGTACCTTCCCATCACGCCCTTTTGGTAAATTTGGACAAAAAAACCTCCAGGCATTAAGTATTTAATAGCTTGATATCTTTCGATGATATGTTAAATGAATCGACTATGATCTGACATTATTATTTGACCCATGTCTGTTTGCTCTTTCGCATACATTTATCCCCCGCTTCGCTATGTGTGTGCATCTGTGTTTCTTTTTATGTGTGTGTTCAGATTGCGTGTACTTTGTGTTTGTATCCCCTCCCCGCCCGACCCTATTCATTGTACGGCTTATGCGTCTTCAAACACGACTCATCCTGCAGCATATTGACGAACATCTTCTCGTACATCTTGTGCACCGTGGCGGTTCCGACGACACGGCTGATCTTCTTCAGGGCTTTCAGCAGAGCGCGCGGCGCCCCCTGGCTGCGCAGCACCCTCAGGCTGTGAGACAGAGCTTTGGCCAGGTCCAGGTCGTAGTTGGCCGTCTTCCACAGGTGAAGGAGCTGCAGGATGTGCTGCCGGGGTGGGCAGGACAACGCCACGACCCGGACGTCCTCCTGGCTGACCCGGACCCCCGGCAGGCTGTTGGTGACTTTCAGGAGGTCGTCCAGGGTCAGGTTCTTCAGGCCGGCGCAGCGGGACACCTTCCTCTCGCAGTGGTTCACACCTGCAGGGACAGCGGACATGCTTTAACGGCACACACATACAGGGTTTGGATGGGGGCATCTTACCATTAGGCAAAGGTAGGCGACTACCTTGGGCCCCAACAGCCAGACAGCCCCACAAAAGACAAGAATAGAACTCATATTCAAATATTTGTCATCAGTTTAAAAGGAACTGACCTACTAAAAAACCATCTTTTTGTTACAAAAAAAAAAAGTCAATCTTGAGTCATGGCGACTCCCCACTGAGTCAGGCTATAGTGGTAATGGGATATTCCACTTCTAGCGGAATATTGTCTTTTGACTTGAACCTTATTTTGTTTTGCCACTGCACCATTTTCTGCAAGAGATGTAAAGAACATTTAGCAAAGCTATCCAAGTTTTGTTGACTTTTTTTTCATCAAAGAATCAGCTGTTGCTAGCATTGCTGCTAGTAATATTACCTCAACTGGAAGGTAATGTATAGAAAGGGTGGATTGAAAAGGGTGAATGTTGGGATTCAGGGGGCCCCATGTTTGCCTTTGCCTAGGGCCCCCAAAACTCTAAGTCCACCCCTGGGTTTGGATAGCGGGGGAGCTGGGGTACATATGGGGTTTGGACAGGGACGGTCTTATTAGGCAATGGTTGACAACTGCCTTAGGCCCCAGCAGCCAGAGGGCCCCACAAAAGAATAGAACTAATATAGTTTAGTTTAGTTTAGTTTATTAGCACAAAGGAAGTGATAAAACACAAGTATATAAAAACAAACATAGCAGGGATTGTGCAGGAGAGGTAAGAAACCCCAAAGGGCTTATAGTAAAAACCTCCCCTCTAGGATTTACAATTTATCCTAATACTATGGATATTTGTTTCCTTAACATAATGAGATAAAAAAAAGAAGAAGAAGAAAAAACAAATTAATAATAATAGTAATAATAATAACAAATAAAACAAAAGTAAACACACAAACACATAACATAAACACACATACTGAGCACATTAACTCTGACACAGGTGTTTTTTCATATTAGACTTAAATACCGGCAGTGATGGACAGGTTTTGATAGAGAGGGGACTGGTATTCCAAAGTGATGGTCCTCTGTATTTTATGGCATATTGACCAAGAGTTTTGTGATAATAGGGAAGATGAATATCTTTTGCTTGTCTGGTTGGATATGAATGGACATCAGAGTTCATTAAAAATAAGTTGTGAAATACATTTGGTAAGCTGTGCTTTTGAAACGTACATTTATACATAAAGATACATGTTTGATAGATATTGATGTTGGAAATGGATAACAAATTTAATTTCTTGAACAGGGGAGCCGATCGTTCATGGCGATTTGACGCAGTTGCCAGTCTTAAAAATTTCTTTTGGATTAAAATAATTTTTTGAAGGGAAGAGGGATATGTACTGGCCCAAACGATGTTACAGTATGATATATATGGATACATTAAACTATAAAAAAGTGTTAGAAGACAGGATTGATTTACCAGTGAACAAACTTTTCTAATGATGCCAAAAGACTTCATGGTTTTTTTACACACATACTCAATGTGGTCTTTCCAGGACAGTTTTTCATCTACTAATACACCTAAAAATTTTGCAGAAGTGACTTGGTTGATTTCAATATTATTAACAAACAATTTAGCGTCTTCCTTTGGATAACTTTTATTTTTATTTCTGAAAATGATAAAATTGGATTTTTTTGACATTTAGGGAAAGTTTGTTCATCCGGAACCACTTTGCAGTATATGATAGAATATCATTGGCTTCTCTGATCAAGGAACCAAAGTTTGCTTGTGATATGACAATATTGGTATCATCAGCGAATAGAATGGGCAATGCAGAATCAGACATCCAAGCAAAGTCATTTATATAGAAGAGAAATAGAAGTGGCCCAAGAATAGATCCTTGAGGCACTCCGCAATATAGCTTGATTCTGTTAGAAATACAACCGTTTATAGATACATATTGATCTCTATTATTAAGGTAGTCACTACGCCAATTGATAACAACATCCTGAAAGCCATAACGGTGAAGTTTGGAAATGAGAATTTTATGATCAACTGTATCAAAAGCCTTCGATAAATCCAAGAATATACCAATTGCGAACATATTATTGTCCAAAGCTGTGGAGATTTTGTCTATAAGTTGTAAGAGAGCCATGTATGTTGAGTGATTTTGTCGAAATCCATATTGGTGTTTATACAGGATATTGTTATCATTCAGGTGTTTTAACATTCTTGCATAGACTAGTTTTTCCAAAACTTTGGAGAAGCAAGGTAAAATAGAAATTGGTCGGTAATTAGTGAAAAGGCTAGGATCCTCTTCCTTAAATAATGGTATGACCTTTGCGACTTTCAGGTCTTTCGGGACAACCCCGGTTTTTAAAGAGACTGAGAGGACATGAGTTAGTGGCTCACTAGCAGATGTCGTATCAGTTTAAAAGAAACGAAAGAAAAAAACCCCTCTTTTTGTTACAATAAAAAAATGTCAATCTTGAGTCATGGCCACCCCCCACTGAGTCAGGCTATAGTGGTAATGGGCAATTCCACTGCAATTCCACTTAACTTCTAGCGTAATATTGCCTCTTGACTTGAAGCTCATTTTCTGCGAGAGATGTAAAGAATATTTAGCAAAGCTTTTAGCTTTTTTTTCATCAAAGAATCAGCTGTTACTAGCATTGCTGCTAGTTATATTACCACTGCCTCCAAGCTCAGCCTCAGCTTGAAGGTAATGTACAGAAAGGGTGGATTGAAAAGGGTGAATGTTGGGATTCAGGGGGCTCTATGTTTGCCTTTGCCTAGGGCCCCCAAAACTCTAAGTCCGCCCCTGGGTTTGGATAGCGGGGGAGCCGGGGTACAGATGAGCTCCCTTGGAAGAAACCTGAGCTCCCCCGAAAGCAATAAAAGTTTACATTTTGGGCAGAGGCTTTCATATTGTTTCATATAGCTTGATGGCCGTATTACTGATGCACTGTCATATCATTGAAGTTGGGTTCAGATCAGATGCCCCTAGCCTAGTCTGATCGGCTCCACAACCTATCACTGTATCCTATTCGAGAACGACAACGAGAAGAACACACTGTTTCACGGAACAAATTAACAGATATGTGGATTAATAAGTCCATCTCCTGACCTTGTATGATGCCGTGCAGCTTGTCCTGGTCTTTGTTCTGCTCCCTCCACAGCCGCAGCAGCTGGAGGACCTGCTGCTGGGGGGTGCAGGCCTTCTTGAGTCTCTCCAGGCTCTTGCGGTCCACCCTCCGCCCCGGGAGGCTGTCCAGCAGCCGCTCCAGGGGCACTGAGGACAGCCGCAGTGAGGCTAGAGACTGGAAGACCGCCTCCTCGCACAGGGTCACATCTGGAATCAGGAGAGAGAGAGAGACGGATAGGGACATCAGGGCTTAGATGTTACTGGAGGATCGCCTCACTGCAGCAGGACCCATCTTGGTGCACCTGGACCAGGCCAGTTCTATCCAGATTTCTTTCACTTGTGGTTCACTTGATGGGACACAGGTGGTGTTTAGACTAGATTCCAAATGACAAATCTCCACTGATTACATGGTTGGGTCTCCAAGGAGTCCCATCAGCCTATTATATGTCTGGATCTGTCTGTGTGTGTGTGTGTGTGCAGCCTTTTGGTTTGTAACTAGACCACAGCAGAAACAGGACTTCCTCCCTCTCTCTGTTCCCCGTTGACAAAGCCAGCAGTGACATCGGTCTGCTTGACACTGACTAGCCAAACCAAACTGAACCCATCTGTGCACTAAATCAATCAGAGCTGAGCTGAACTGAATCAGATAGAGCTGAGCTTGTATTAGAATGTGCTGACCCGAACTGTGCTGATGTGGCTGAGCAGGCCCAGATTATCCCACTAGAGGCTTCCAGGTCAAGCAGGCACAGTTCTACATTAAACAGGATGAAAACTTAAAAAGATAAACTTGTACATTTTCTATAATGAATGTGAACCAATGCACCAAACTGGTCCAATCACATCACAATCACATCATTACACGCCCAAGTACATAGAGCTTTCTCATTAAAACTATCCCAAACCTACCACCAGTTATTTGCCCTAAACGTTCAAAGCCAAAGATGATCACAACTGTTGCTATGAGATCACACCTTTCTTACAACTATAAAGCATCTCCTTCCATGTGTTCTTTTTTTTTCCGAGCACTGATAATGAACCATCAAGGATCAGTGGGTTAAGTGTTACTGACTGGCAGCACTGTGGCTGTTGTCACAGGGAGACATCAGAAATGAAGAACAAATGTTTTGCGAAATCCATCTCGGTGTAGTATGAATACCGATCGGCGTTCTAATGTGAAAAGGATATCGGGCTTGTTCCTCTGATGTTTGTATGATGTAAGTGTGGGTTGCTCTGTAATTGACACTGACATCCCAGTGGTTTCTCCAAATCACGCTCTGACTCGGGATCCCCAACTGCTTTCAATTTCACAATTTTAGTTCAAAAAAACCTGTTAAACTGTTCCAGGATTCGCTGCAGACAATCTGCGGTTGTGTAGCCCGCTAGAAGGCAATTTGTGAATGAATGTTTGAGGAGAGCATCACCCTCCCAGAGGGACACAGTCTATAGTTGTTTGTGTGTATGTGTGTGTGGGTGTAGAGGGTATGTTTTACAATGACTGTGGTTTGTCAGGCGATGGGAATTCAGCATCATATTTGAGGCTTCCCCACTTAAATTAATTGTCAGCATCTGTCATGTCGCAATTCTGAGTAACAAAGCTTAACCAGCGTGTCCCGTGTCTCATTGCCGTTTGAGTCAGTTTCCTCTGTTATTGCAGTTTGAGGATATGACAGTTAAAAGGTAATTGATCCATCCTGGCCCATTATGACAGCAGCACCATAAACATCCCATTCCACCCTGTAGCCTCTCCTCTGTCCGCTCTCCCTCGCTCGGCTCTCCAGACACGCAAGAATCTGGAAGAAGAATGGAATGTGAACAATGGACCTGACCGAGGAAATCCCCCGTCTCCAGCGAGAGAAAATGACCGCGTGTCTGAAATAATTGACTGAAAGTACTGACTGATGTTGAGTTGTTGACAGTTGAGGTTTGCTTGAGCACATCATCACATGAGTGTGTGTGTGAAGTGTGTATGCACTGTTCGCAATAATAGAAATGTCTCAACCCTGATTCCACCCTGCATTAGTCCTGCAATCTTCCATAGGATTCCTCTTGCAATGCAGCAAGCATGGAAAAACCATGACCCTACATCTGTATATGCATCTATGTGTTGCACAGTGTATGTGGACTCACCAGTGTGGCACTGTGTGTGGTGCTGGGAGCACTCCAGCACTGGGTTCTTGTCCTGATGGCCACAGAGGCTGTCCACAGTGGAGGTGCCCTGCCTCAGCGTCTTCAGGCCCAGATCTGTGCAGTTCTTGTGGGGCAGACATGGCTCTGTGGAGGAGCCGCCGCTGGAGAAATGACCAGGTGGACAACGCTCACACACTGTGTCACTCTCCGGCATACCTGGAAGGGATACACACATAATGGATGGTGACGCTTTACAATACGGTACGCAAATCCTGAGCAGTTACCAAGGAACAAATAAGAAACAAATCAGGAATGAGCTGCTAGTTAAAGCGTAGTTAACAAGGAGTTCCTGAATAATTCTGAATCAAGTTACTTAAAACAATATTCCACTTAGTTTTAACATGGGAGCTATTCAGCTCTTGACCATCATGAAAACCAGAATATAAACTAATCAGCAAGATCGGATGCAGCTGGACGAGTTTGTAGCATTCAGATTTTTACTTCCCACTCATTTGAATGAGGCCACGAAAATAGCCTGAAAACTTAACACGTTGGTAAACAGATTCAACAACAGATCCTGCTTTTACATACAGCAATCTTGGGTCCTTCATAATTTTGCATTTCTATTCTTGCTTTACACTAAAATTAGTATTTAAAAATAAAAGTATATCCGGTCTCCCAACCAGGAACGATCTCTCCTAAATGGTATCCCGCCACTATGTTCTCTTCTATCAATAAAAATGCTATTTGGTGAAATTATGTTCTAAAACGTTGGACCAACAGTCAATTGAAAATCACAGTTGCAGGTTGAATCTGCAACTGTGTAGTTAACAATGTGTTAAATGTCAGTTTTCATCTATTTTCGTGGCTCATTAAAATGAATGGGAAGTAAAAATCTTAATGCTAAAAACTCCTCCAGCTGCATCTGATCTTGGTGATTAGTTTATATTCTGGTTTTAATGGTGGTCAAGTGCCGAATAACCCCCATGTTAAAACTAAGTGGAATATTGCTTTAAGAACAGACTGTTAGATACCATCTCATGGATATCTGTGAATCTGCATAATGACCACTTCATGAATCATTCCTGATTAAAAGGTGCTAAATGGCACATAACCAATAACAAATCATTACTGCCTTATTACCTCCATATTAGTGTCCTCTCAAGTAAAGTAGTGCATCATACTGAATGGTTACTAGTAATGCATGATTACCTTACCATTAGTTACCATAGGGTAGGGTGATGCACTAGTTTACTTGAGGGGGCAACTTACCTAACTTATTTTAAAAGAAAGAAATTAAATAAAGTTGTCTTCAATATTGCCATGAATATGATTGCCACAGGACTATTTTTGGTTAATTTCTTTGTTCTGTGTGTGCCGCATGTTAAAACAAAGAGAAAACGGCCAACCAAAGAGATAACTTCTACATCTTCAGTTTCAGTGTGTGGACAACTGACCCCGTACGCACCAAACAGCTGATTAAACAGAAATCAGGACGCCGCGGTTCCAAGAAGTACAACCGCAGCAGCATGTGACGAAGGCGCCAGAACAAGAAATGACACCGAGAGTGACAGAGCTGCTATATCTCGTTTCATAATGTTTGAAACTACCATGGTGACTTGCCAGGCACAGAACATGAGATGAGCACTATTACCGCAACAACATGTGACATGAACCTTTGCAAAAGATGATTCAGAAGTGGGCTGGAAAATCTACTTCTTCAGCGGAAAGACCTTTTCAGTTGGTATATCTTTTTCTTCACGTCAAATAAAATACCATAGTGACTACACCATGACACAAGTACTATGACCATCACATGAATCAGACCAAAAAAAGTCACATAACAGATCACTATACTGTATTATTGTCAAGTCTTGTACAGCACTGAAATCTCTTTGTATTCTTTAAACCACATTTTTTACTGTTGTACTAGAACCTGTCCTCATGTCCTTCTTGCAGTGTATGTGATGTTCTGTTCAAATGGGTGCAACTGTATATAAGAATGAAATCCTACCAAGGCCTATATCTAAAATATCATATGCAGCAACTGATTATGTAATAACTTGTCAAATTCTAAGAAAATAAAAGCCCCAAAATGGGTCAAATATGTAATAAAACCAGTTAATGTGATAAATTCTTGGATGCATCACATCACATAACATCACATAACAGGCGACCATTACTTAATAATGGATGTAGTATATTTTTATATGCAAGAAGAATGTAATAACTCTAGATATTACATTATTAGTCACTATGATTATTGCATCATCAGTTATCCAGCAATTTATCACATTCACAGATTTTATAACATTTACAACCTATTTCCGGTGCCGTTTTTATTACATTTTGTCAAGTTATTGTGATATCTGACAGTTCTCTTTAGACCATTACAGGATTCCATAACAACTTCTCCCATACAGCGTGCTGCCTGAATGACACATGGAGTCCATGCAGTTGAACTGCTGCTGTAACCACATCCTTATTTTATTTTCATCTCTCTAGGGTAGAAGTGAGAGCGTGTAGGAGGCAGAGCGCCGCTCGTATCAGATTTAACCTTTCATTAGTTTCCCCGCGATCCATGACACAGCATGTTTTTTCTTGAGAACATGTCAACCTTTTACTATAGTCCGTCCTTCACTGTAGCATACATTACCGTAATGCACCAGCTAATATGCATAGTGCAAGTAAGCACAAATGTTCCCTTGACCACCGCTGACAGGTGTCGCATTCGCTTGAGAATGATTCAACCGTTTACAGTAATGCGGATGCATATGCTGATATTGATCTTTCTTTGTCAGAATTTCCCCAAAATGCAGTCAGCATATTGGCACTTTGCTATTATGAGAATTAGATTTGTTCTGGGTCTCAATGATAAGTCTTCCTATTTACAGCAGAAGTGTTCTACTGGGTCAGCTTCTCACACAATAAAGCCTAAAATGGGTAGATAAAAAATCATTAATCGATCAATTGTTTGATTTGTTCATTCATTCATTCATTTATCCATTCATTCCTTTGCAGTTCATAAGGTATACATATCCAATAATTGTAAGCAAAACTGTCTTCTAATGTCATCCCTAACCAATACTGACACAGAGAAGTCACCTAGCCAGACTTCAACTCTCCTGCTGTTGTGTTGAAGCGAATGTTGTGTAACATTCTGAGAGAGAGAGAGGGGGGGGGGGGGGGGGGGGACCAAATAAAAAATCAGGAGATCAAGGGAAAGAAAAGTGGAGCCAACATAAAAGAGGTGACTTGTGGTGGTACTGAATGACGGGCTACAGTATCTGACATCCTGTGGTTTTGAAAGTCTAAACCGCAGCTCAGGACATTACATAATGTGACCCTCCGCTTCAGGGAGGGGAATCCCCTGAAATGCTGTCTCATGTCCGCGCAGCTTCATACAACTCTTGAGTCAGACCTCAGATGCACGTCTGTGAGGAATTTCTGGAAAATGTTTGCGTCGTGTCAGGACTGCAGGGGGCAGAAAACAACCCCATGTGGACAAAGAACTCGTGGAAAATTTTTCATCTTTGCAGCAGTTGGATCCTAGACTCCTAGATCCTAGATGTCAGACTCTGTTTACTGGTCTCATGGAGAATTCATTCAAAGTACAGTGTCACCCTTTCTTCATTGTTTGGTGTTCATGATTCATTGCCGAAGCGAGGCACTGAATCACAAACTAATCCAGGTTCAAATTACTTGTCAAACTGAACAATAAGTGTATTTCTTAAAAGTTTTGCAATATATCCACTGAATAACCAACTCATTGTTATGTGTTTTAGACCCTGTTCTAGAAGAAAGTTCATGAAAAATGTCTTAAACCTTTGTGACTTCAGTAGCGAACACCATTGCAGATTACCTTGCGTTTCCAGAGCGTTACACAATGAAAGACAATACGTTACTCGCGCATTTCTAAACAGTTTTGGAGACACTCATTGACTACGTTTACATGGACAGCAATAATCCGATATGAACCCGATGAAGACAATTGTCTGGATATGCAACTGCCATGTAAACAGCATTTTCTGATCAACTTAACCTGAATAAGGTCAAAGTCGGAGTAAGCAGCATCGCATTAAGACATGTGTAGAGTATTCTGATTTTAGGTGCATTATTGAAGGACATTTTAGACATAGACATAGACTAGATGACTGACACCAGAAAAAAGAAGTCCCAACATTTTTGGGGTGAGGCTGAAACTGTCATCATGCTCAGGATTCTATTTGCAAGTCTATCTGCACCTTCAATAAAGTCTTAAACTGTCCGTGTCTCCAGTGATTCTCCTTTGTCCTGTTAATCGGACTTTGCTCTGTAGCATGTAAACGGGAATATGAATGGAATAGTTCTATAAGCAACCCATGTAAACGGCTAAATCGGAATATTGTCTTATTTAGAATAAGGCCAATAGTCAGATTTTTACTGTCCATGCAAACGTAGTCTACAGAGATATACATGGCATTCTAATCTTCTTTCTTTGTGAAAGAAAGGTCTTGTCTACATTTTGACGCATGCATTAAAACTACGTATAAACCTCCAGGACTCTGGCTATTTTCAGTTACAGACATACAGTGTCACTCAGTAGTAAGGACAAAACAGAACAGACCAGTAGAAATTTGTGGAAAACGCCTTGCCACACTTGCGAAAGTTAGCCCATGAGGAAGACATATTTCCACACAAAGCCACAGATATTCATAACCTCTGGATGATTCAGTTGTCCCATGCTGTATCTACAAAGACATCTCCGTAATGGATAACGTATTTGAGTTTGTGTCTGTTAAAGCAAGTCAGCAAGCCCTGCGTAAGTGCATTCCAAGAGGGAGCCAGGCTTAAGGAATGCCATTGTAGAGACAAAATGAACTGATAACCAACTGCATTAAAACTTTCAATCCAGTTTAATCCAATCAAACTCAACTCATACTGTAGGAGAAGCACTTCATGGAAAATGCCACGTCATTCTCTTCATGGCTACTTGAAGATGATTTGATGTTTCCGGACAAACTCCAATCTATACAGACATTCCACTATATCTGTTCCTGACTACCAGCTGTGTCATTGAAACCAACACCAGCTGATACACCTGCATGCAATGAGGAAGCAGGGACTTGAGAATTCAAGGGAAAAGTCCTAAACCTGACTGAAGATGTGAGCTTTTCCAGAGAAAAGTCTAATTAGAACTGTCGTGGTTTCAGGGTGACAGACATTGCACAGCAATAAAATCTATCAATGATTTTTTATTATCTTTTACAGACAGCGTGGGCTACACCTCCATGGTAAGAGGAACCAGGAGGAAGGGCATCTACGGAAAAAAAACCTTAAATTAAACCAACACAGTTCAGTCAAAATAAAACTGACACACCTGTATACTGTGAGGAAGTAAGGTTTGGAATCAAAGGGAAAATGTCAAAACTAACCTTTGAAGATGATTTATTTCCAGATCAACAAATATTCATGACTGTGGTTCATCTGACACACAATGCACACAGAAAAACACAGTAAAACAGCTAATGGAAAATATCAAGTCCAATCTGAAAATGACTTCTGTTTCCACAACCACTTCATGACTCTGAATCTCATGACTCTCCATTCCACATCATGTTGTACGCTGACAAAACTCGCTAATTCAGGAATTCTTGAAAACCCTTTAATCCAGTAACCTGAATTGAGGAAATAATCTTTTTCTCCTCAGACCAAGACCCATTAAAACCTACTTGTTCTCTCCCTACAATATATCTAATTATCTGAGTCAGTTTCTCTACGTAATGATGTATTACAATTTGAATGAAAACGATAGTGTCACACAGCGTGCCTGGACAAAACGAACTAATGATCTACTACAGTTTCCTATGAGTTTAGTCAAACTGAAACTAGCACATGCACAAAGGAGCCATGGCTTGTAAGATTCTTAGAAAGCTGTGACCCAAATCTACTAAAAAAAAAACCCATTACAATACAACCAGTTACCTTCTAGTCCATGTCTGGCTGAGCAATACATGTCAACTGAAGTGATGAACTGGTAAGGTAATAGGAGAGCTGTATAGAGAGCATCATGTGGTCGAGAATGAGCGGAAAGCGAGATGCATCACTCTTTGAAACTTTCTGGGATTGGAAGTGACAGATATAATGCAGACTGGAACAAAGGTTGACTGGTTAGGTTGACCGCAGAACTTGAATGGATAGAACGGTCGGAGCGGTGGCCATACTGCTGGGCTAGCTTCTGTATAAACCGACTTACGGCAAGGAGAGGTTTTACAGCAAGAACTAAAGCAGTGGGAAACTGGCTTCTGAATTTAATTGGCCCTCATGCCTCCACTAGGTGGTGCTCTGTTACAAGCTGCTGCTGTCTTTTTAAGTTTTGACATCTGTGCACAGTCAGTGGAGGTGTTTCTGCTGAAGTCTGTTAGCTGTTTGAAGTTAGCGAACGCTAAGTTTTCTGCTCCACTAAAGGTAGGCTAAGCTACGTTAGTTTATAGCATTTAAGGGGCTATATTACTGTAAGTTAAAGGTACTTGTTTCATTATGCTAATATGCTGATTTTGACTATAAGAGCTAGCGAGAGGAGCACAGTCTTTGATAAAGCTACGTTAACCTCAGCGCTAACAATAGCTTTCAGTTGAGTTTTGGGTGCCATGCCATTGTTCCGACGGCCCATTATTCCGAAACCCCAATAGTCCGAAAACTCCATGCCTGGCTCCATCCACAACCGTGGCTTCTGACAGCCTTGACCATAAGCTTGCTCTAACCCTAACCTCAGTGACCCCATGCCTCAACCCAACCACCTCCGGGATAACGGGCTGTCGGACAAATGGGCTTTCGGTCCAATGGGTAGACATTTTTCGGACTATTGGGGTTTCGGAATAATGGGCCGTCGGAACAATGGGCAGTCCCCGAGTTTTGACAGTTTGCTGACAGACACATCTGCACAGTTCTCAAGCAAGTGCTACACACTTTACTTTAATGCCCAGACTTGTGTTGTCACCATAGCAACTAACCCTTCAAATTTTGTAATTACCATTTTATGCTTTTCTAGACAAATTACCACGGCAAACAGTGGAAGGACCCTTCTATCCATTCAAGGTCTGTGGTCCTGACCTTCTCAGAGCTGAAATGATTTTTGGTCTGGAACTAGCAAGCATCAAACATTGATGAGAAGACACTGCCACCATACAGAGCAGGCAAGGTAAGGAATTACAGAAAGGTTGGCTCACACACACGCGCACACACACACATACACACACACACACACGCGCGCGCGCACACACACACACACAGACTGACCCACAAAGCCACCATAGTAGAACAACCATTCACTCTGTTCCTGATGTGTAGACATACAGAATGTGTCTTCTATCTTCCAGAGACAGAGACTAAGAGGAAATCCCAGGCCTATCCAGTTAACAAGGAGACTATTGCCCATGATCTAGTTCTGTTCGTCAAACTATGACATCTCCAGGAAACCTCAAACCGCATTCTGCCTGTGTGTGTGTGTGTGTGTGTGTGTGTGTGTGTGTGTGTGTGTGCCAAAAAAAGAGAGAGACAGATGGAAAAAGAGGAAAGATGAAAGATGTCCTTGCAAATCTGCATATTCAATACTAAATATATTCTCAACAGCGATGCTATCTGCAGCTGTGTGTGTGTGTGTGTGTGTGTGTGTGTGTGGGTGGGTGTCTCCTCAGCCAGAAAATGCCTCTTTTGGGAAAAGACTAATCTGGGTCTGGAACAGGTCTGATTCACAGAAACAAAGAAAGAGACAGAGAGACAGACGGAGAGAGAGAGCGGAGAGAGGGATGAGACAGAAAATGATTCATCAGAAAGAAAAGAGGAAAGAAAAGAGAAAAAAAGAATGAAAAGCTACAGATTTCAGAGACAGTGATGCGTTTCTAATGAAAATGCTAAAAAAGTAAATAAATAAATAAATAACATACACATACATATACCATGTAGTATACACACACACACACACACACACTGCACCTTTCTCAAATGTATGAGACTGATTGCATTGGTAATGCAGCTTACATTTTGATGTAAGCACAGCCATCACTGATGACAATGAGATATTCCTTCATTTAAGTGGAAAGGTCACTGAACTGGCTCAGATTACCTTTTGCACAGAGCAGCTGCACACACAAATGCACATATACACATATGCATGCACATGCATACATACACACCCACACCCTTGCACAATACACATCTCATCTTTACCAAATAAGTGACGGGTTGATTGACTGTAAGATTGACTTACTACTTAACCGATTAATTGTTTCATATAACAATTTTTTCCATATTATGGACAATAACAGTATGATATTCACAACATATATGAATGTTCTGCATTGCAACTACAAAGAACATGAAAGTGTGAACAAATAGCATCATCATTGAACCAAGTAACAGTTTATGCTGCATTCACATTATGGCCATATGTGGTAGACGGTTAACTGGATGTTTATTGGTTTCAACAGGGGAATGACAACAAACTCTGCCCAACTCTGCAGATGCAAGTTGTCGATTTTCCCAACTTTTACCTTCTACCGTGATGACGAAAAAAGGATGTTCAAATAGCAAAATGGATACATGCATATGTATTTGTGCACCTGCTCTTCTTGTCTTCTTCTCTAACTGGACGATAGATAGAGTAGTGAGTAAGCAAGAGCTTTCTTGAGCTGACTGTTCATTTTGGAGTCTAGGATAGCAGCATATTTTGGTTTGGCTGGGCTATTTCACTTCTCTGCTTTGGCTTCTTATTCATTTACAATGGGAAACATATGTATCTAGGCAGAATATAACCTATTATACATTTTGAATTTAAATCAAATATTGAAAATGAACATCACACAATACTACTTTACTATTTTTATTGTATCAGTGTACATGGAATAGTCAAACTTCGTCTTGATCAAAATCACCCTGGCAACGAGAGGGGTTCTATAGTTGCAGTTTGCCATTGCAGCTGACTGACATCCCATGATACCAACCAGTATGGCTTCTTTAAGCCACAATATGAATGCAGCATTAGGGGGCGATCACACCGAGAAGCGTCGCTAGAAACACGTCGCCACCAAAACCATTGTTTTCCTATGGTACGGCGCGCCTGGTGCATGCTCTTCTCTTGCGACATGCGTTGTGTTTTTCTGGCGGTTTTTAGGCGCGCATAAAAGTTAAAATATTCTTAACTTTTCAGCGCAAGGCGCGAAGTCGCACCGGTCGTCAATGTCACATTTGGGCCAGGCAGCCAATCAAATCAAGCAGAAGGTGGGCTTTCCTTCCTGTTTTGATGCGGTTTGATGTGGTAGGAATGGTGGGACAGAGGAAAACACAGATGAAAAGCTGATATTAGCGGTCTTTAACCCGGTCGCACACGCAGCCCTGCTCCACAGGCGCACCAAGCTGTTTTGCCCGACGCAGTCTGCCTAGGCGTTTTTGACGCGGCTGCACCTGTAGCGACGCTTCTCGGTGTGATCGCCCCCTTAGGCAGCATTAGGCATTTATATAGTGTGTCATGACTAAAAAAAGCACACAATGAAATAAGATTGCAACTACTACTGCCAATAAAGTAATACTAATTTAAATCTCATTTTTTAATTCTCATTTTAATCTTAATATTGATTGTAATTGTAGTTATCATGGTAATGTCAGTCTTACCCAGAGCTGCTACTCCATGGCCCGGCGAGCAGGGAGTGTGTTTGATGCAGAACTCCACCACTAGGTGGAAGCCTGGAGCGCACTCACACAGCTGGTCATGAGTGCTGTTGCAGTGCTGCTTCACCAGCTGTCTCTCCTTACACACCTACACACAACAGACACAACAAACACAAACACATTAAAAACCTACTGAGATGGTCCTCACACACCTAAACAACATAAAGGAGATGGAAAACCATTCACATACCTAGAAAAATGACACACAGGACAGACTAGAAGAGTAATATGAAAACCCATAGGTGAAGACATGCTGTCATATACAGCGAGCCAATGATAATATTACATAATTTCTCTGTAATGTCTTTTTTAGCCACAACACGTGCAATGGAGCAACAATCCACAAAGGCTGAGACGCACTTCAGTTCGGTGGAATACTTTCATCATTGTATGCATGATTACTCCGGCTCTAACAGGCAACTGAGAACAGCACAACTGTGAGCTGCGCACAGCAAATTTAGATTTTTCAGCGAGTGTTGATTTTTCAGTGACAATTATTGGAGTTGACAAGTGCTGATTGGAGAGCTGTTTGTCCACTCACAGAGCTGATACGGCTCGTGGCAGCTGTTCAAAACAAACTTAAAGTGTTTAATTAACTCTGATGGGAGTCGACTTGTATAAACACTGGCGCTGTGTTGGTTTTTTACACTCTCAGAGTTAAATTAACACTGACAATTTCGCTGTTTGTAGCCTTCTACAACCTGCAGTACACATGCTGTTACACATGTAACTCTTCCTTAGTACACATACCTAGAAGTAGAAAACACCTAAAGAAAACATGCAGGATAGGGGTTTAATACGCACACACACACACACACACACACACACACACACACCACATCATAGAAGAGAAAGCCAAAGAGAACAAAATAATGAGAGGACACACAAGCGTCCAGCCTTGCGTACCGAGGTGCAGTATTGGCACGTGTCGCCCCAGTGCCAGCTTTCGGCAAAATGCCTCTCGGGGCAGGGCTGGCACTCCGTGGGCGTGTCGGCGGTACAGTGTCGTTTGACGGCCGTGCCGGGTGGGCACTGGTCGCACAGCAGGAGGTCGGAGGTCACGGGGTCGCGGTGCTGGTACTTGGGCGGCGCTGCCTGCTGCTGGAAGGCCCAGGAGAGAGACGCTGTGAAGAGCTGCAAGAGAGAGACGCGGGTTTTAGACGCGAAACTCAGTAAGAAAACCTTCACTGACTTTAGTTACTGTAGGTCCTATGTCCATGGAAACTAGCCACGGTTAAAATATACTTTGGGGACAATTGAAAATCCATCTCTTTTGCTAAAGGGTGAAATATTTCTACCTTTTGGAACATTCACAGCCCACCCATTCCAGTAAAAAAGAGGAGGAAAAAAAGGTCATGGCTGTAAAGTTGAAACTCCAGGTCAACACAGTCTTAAAGTGGTTTCCTTTGCTCTTACTAAGCCGTTATTGGGAGTCAGAGAAAGAGGAGAAACACAGAGATACAGGCAAAGTTTTGTGGTGATATACTGTAGATGGGATGAAGCTTTCAAACAATTACGGCCGACAGTACTTCATCCCCATGCTTTCAGAAGGCAATATTGCCCCTAAGTATTGCCTCAAAACGTTGCCTATGTGTAACTCTAGGGCTGCATAATTATGGCTAAAATGACAATAATCACAATTATGAGTAGGAATGTGACGATATATATCGAAATTCAATATATCGCGATATAAAAATGTGACAATACGTATCGTGGGGCAGAAAAATGAATGGTGATATTAGCTCCATTTTATTCTGCTGTAGTAATTACAGATGAGACGGCTTGACCATCACAATTTCACAATCTGTCCATCCAAATTATATTATTTGCACTTTGTAATGACATTTTTAAATTGTTGTTTACATTCTAGCGAGCCAATGCCACTGCTAGAAAGATTTGTGTCTCAGAAATAAACATAATTCTGCAGTCAGACTTTGTTGTCATTGAACTTTTATTTATTACATCGTATCGTGGTTGTATTGCATCGTGAACCCCATATCGCTTATCGAATCGTATTGTGAGATAAGCATATCATCCCAACTCTAATTATTAGTCTTGATGATTTGAGGATCAAAATGATCTTATTGCACTTCTGGCATCTTATATCAGCATCTTGACTATTTTCAACTTCAGCAGACATTCTAAACGAAATAAAATGCTTCAATCTTGCCAATATTGTGCAGATATAAACTGCAGAAACTAAAATCACGATATAGGATTCTACAAAATTGTGCATCCCTGCGTCATTTCATCTGACCAGCGATTTCCTAAGCCGTGGCAGCAGGTCTGCAGGTCAGCGAGGGAGGCTGCCTCGTAGCTGAAAAGCATCTGACGTGATCGGAGAGTCATCCCACTGCGATACGGGCCAACGTGCCCCTGGAGCAAGAGCGGCACCACACCCATGTACCCCCCTCTCCACCCCATCCCCCTAAAAAAACAACCCATCCATATGGACACACTGTAAAAGCGGCCGGCTGTCGGTGAGCCTCGGTGCCAGACATGTGTAGCGATTGCCTCGAAAATAAACCCACGTTATCATCGCCTCGGCGGGATCTGAACGGCGTTAAGGCGGACCGAAACTCTTGGATATCAGCTAGCGAGTGTGTTTGGCATGCGGCCATGCAGCTGGCCGGGGCCACATGCGGACCAGATGTCACACAGCAGACTCCTTCCATCCCAAAGTCCCTCGGCAATCGGCTTGTGCGGACTTTCCCCTTGGCCTGGATGCGTCCTCCCTGCTTGGACGAACCGGCTAACAATAGGCCGTCCTTGTGTTGTGTGTGTGTGTGCATGTGTGTGTATGTGGTTTCCGCGTACGTGTCTCTCTGTACTAATATACGTGTATTATTGTGCAGAAATGACAAACATGCGTGCCTGCGTGTGCGTGGGAGTACATGCATTCGTGTGTTTCTGCGTGTGTGTGTGTGTGTGTGTGTGTGTGTGCATGTTTGTGTGTGTTTACTTCCAATTACTCTCCTCCTCAGCATCTGTGTGTGTGTGTGTGTGTGTGTGTGTGTGTCCTGCGGTCTCCTCTCCTGGCTGCTGTTCATATAGAGAACTGTTGGAGGTTACTGGGCTTTCCCCATTCACCACCAGAATACAAAACATTCACCCACGCTGTTATACAATTTGCCTGCCACACACCATTGATCTCCAGCCTGTGTGTGTGTGTGTGTGTGTGTGATTATCCCATTCACCTTACAGTACATAACTTTCCACCACAAAACACAGTCTGCAATGTGTGTAAAACAGAAAGAGAATGAGAGAGAGAAAGAGTGGGTTTATGTGTGTGTGTGTGTGTGTGTGTGCTTTTCTCCTTCTGCTATTATATTACAAAATATTTACCCTCAAAAATCTATTCATCAGCAGTGTATGCATGTGTGTGTGTGTGTGTGAAAGAGACAGTGTGCACAGCTGTGTCTCCCCCATCTGCCATATAGTACATACCGTTCTAGTATGTGTGTGTGTGTGTGTGTGTGAGCATGTGCACATGCACTCCCCTATTATAACATATTCCATACATTACACTCATTCAAACATCACTCATCTTCTGGAGAGTCAACAGGGGAAATGATGCACTGTGCAAAAAAAAAAAAATGCGCAGGCTTACTTCACATTCTTCTATTTCTATGTCCTTTTTCGCAATGAGGGTCATTGAGGAAGATAGTAAAAATAGATGAATGGGTTGGACGCACCGAAATAGAAACCGAAGCTTCAAACGGCCTGGCGAGCGTGGCGGTTTTCCCGGCAAAAACCTATCGACCTCCCAGCGCAGCATTTGGTGGGAAGGCTTTCATCCAGAGCGGCCCGGCCGCGCAGTACCGTGACTGCATGTGTTTGTTTGTAGCATGGGTGGCCCCCGTAACCCATAATCACAGTCTCGCTCTTCGCATTAAGAAGCGTATATACACACTATTCAGCCGCGGGACCACATCTGATCAATCGGGAGGGCGGGGTTGCGCCGAGGGGTCCGATCACCTGATTTTTTTTTCACGGCTCCGGCTCGGGTCGCACTTGTCGTTTTTTTTCCGATTTGACTTTAATCACCGGTTCATGTCAGGCTGCGTTTACTGGCGGGTCGGGACAATCCTCGGCGAGAGAGCCAGACCGCATGTGGAAGTGGTCGGGGCTCGCATTGTTTTCCAAATTCTACAAACAGTACAGTAGTCTGGATGCAGGCCAGCCAGCAGTAAGCATCGGAGCAGCGTGCAGAGACGGAGAGATGGAAACAGTCATGTACAGTCATAGGAAATGCGTTAAAGGGGCTATTTTGGGGGTGGAGTGGGGATGCCCAGAGATGTTGCTTCAGAGCATCACGTCTTTAGGATCGGATCGGAGAAATCGCACTCAATCTCATGCATTCTATTAGTAAAGTAGGGAAGGTCACATCATGGTTCAGTGGACTAACGCTCAGCTCTCACATTCTGATACTATGCATGCACTGCATGTTCTTCCCTTCCCTTCTCTTTCCGGTCACTCTCCATTGTGAACTGTGCAATGAAGCAAATATCCCATAAACACCAACACCTCCTCATCACAGGTCAAGCATGTGAGTTCAGATTGAAGGCCATGGCAGCCTGGCATACATCACATTTTACAGCTAGTCCAAAAATTACAGCTTGGAGACTTTTGAGGGTTTCAGGAGACTTGTAGCCCAAAAGACTCGTGCATTAGACCAAGACGAACTCTGATCCTGACTCCTGATGAGAAGGCGATTTTTTTGGTCTTTTACTGTAATGTCTCAGGCAGAGCTCATTTTGATATTTGGTACTGCCATGCTTCAGGCAGAACGTCTAATCATTCCAAACCAGCCAGCACAGTAGCGAACTACTGCTGAAGAAAAACTGTCAACTTTTTAAGAATTGACTTATTGGGAATATGTCCTGCGGTGCGTGTGTGTGTGTGTGTGTGTGTGTCCGTCCATCAGCTCCTAAAAGAGATATTGAACTTTTCACCCTCCTCGTCGTTTTAGAAGTTGCCAATCTGACGACATCGAGGACGACCGCTGGAAACCCAAATTACACAGCAGCCAGGGGCCACTGACAGCCATAATTATACCGTTAGCATCATCAGAGGGAGACTCAGCGAGAGGCATATCCTATATGGAGCACAGCCAGCTGGGAGGAGAGGAAGGAGCGCAAGGTAAGAAGCCTAATGAGCAAGGTGGAGAAAGAGAGAGAGGGAGCGGGGGAGTGATAGATAGGCAGTTAGAGAGATAGACACATCGATACATAGTGTGTGAGAGAGAGGTTGGCAGAGGTAGATGCTATTTTCTTACAATAGTGGTATACGTGGCAGTTAGGGATGGGACAATATACAGAAATTCAATATATCGCGATACAATAATGTGACGATACGTATCGTGGGTCAGAAAGATGAATGGTGATATTAGCTCCATTTTATTCTGCTGTAGTAATCACAAATGAGACGCTTGACCATCACAATTTCACAAGCTCTCCATCCAAATTCTATTATTTACACAATTTACATTCTAGCAAGCCAATGGCATCGCTAGAAAGATTTGCGGCTCAAAAATAAACATAATTCTGCAGTCAACTCTCCCAGGATAAATAACGGTTAAAATCATTTACAAAAAAAATCTATATATTTGTGCTTGTTGAGTCTGCTTCAGCTTATACACTTATGTATTTCATGCCAGTAAATCCCATTTGAAGCGAGTTGAGAGAAAGCCTCGTGTTTATGTGGAGCGAAGACGAGAGCTTTACCAGACCCTTAACAGAAAACACATGCTACTTAACAGATGTTATCCTCTTGAATGAAACAAACAACGCAGCACAAGTGTATTCCATTCTCTAATGGCAGGGAGACACGAGGTCGCTCTGGATCAAGTGGATGGGCAGCGCTTCCCGCAACAGGCAACGCAGGTCAAAAATCCACTCAGATGTTTCCTGGTAACAAGATGATACTTAGCAGAGGAAAGCAGAGCCATTTCTGCAGCTCTGTTTCCACTGTATGTATCATTATCTTGATATACTTTGACTGGCCACACGCATCATATCAATGTGTCAAAGGTGTGTTATGACATTTTTGTTTGTCTAGTACCTGAACTGTTGTCAAAAAATATCCAGAATAATGTCTGATGATGATCTAAAACAGCTGCAGTGTCACTTTGGTGAAACTGAATGAACTGCATTTTGAGCGATGCTTGACAGATGGACGTGAGCTACATCAGCGGTTCTCAACGTGGGGTCCGGGGACCACCAGGGGTCCTTGAGGGGGTTCCAGGGGGTCCCCAGCAAACTGATGAATTCTTAAACTTCACCATTATTTCATTTACAAGAAGTTAAATGTAGAAGAATGACTGTTTTGATCATAGTTTCTCTGTTATCTCTCTACCTACAATACAGATAGTCTTGGGATTCTGGACAAAATCGTATCTGACAATAAAAATATTCTCCGATCAAATGGGGGTCCGTGGCCCTAATGTGTACGAAATTAGGGGTCCTTGATATGAAAAAGGTTGAGAATCACTGAGCTACATAACTATGGAGCACAGACACCTGACACAAACAGCCTTACAAATGATCACACTCCACATGCGTTCCATATGAGTCCATCAAGTGACTGACATCTACAGATAGTGGGCATGGTCTATTGATGTTTCCCACATGTGAGAAAACATACTGACAGATGCTACGCCAAAACTTAACGAACGTAAAAAAAAAAAAGCACAACACACCCTATAAAGATGCAATGCTTTCTTAATTGCAGCTGAAGTGTTTTTTGTTGGAAGCGCTCCGTCTGGAGATCAATACAAACAAAAAGGAAAAAAATAAATAACGCAAAACAGAGCGCCCTCGCTTTTCCAAATACATGCTTGATTCACTCTATGGCACAAACGGCAATTCCGCAGCTTTAAAAACTGACGACGCAAATAAATGATAACAAATGTCATACAATTAGAGCAGCAAAACACATTTCAACCACACAAAGCCTTTCTAAGGCTCTGCACCACCAAACCATGCAGGCTTACCATAATTTACTAAACCACAAATACGTTTTGAAGAGTAAAGACGCCCTCCTTTGCGTTGTTTTTGCAAATTCTTAAAAATGCCTTCACAAATTGGTCACTATATTTATTAACTCCCAGCGTAGTATAGGAGTATGAATGAGTATGAATGGGAAAGAGGAGAAGGGAATTAGGGTAAAGGTTGCCTGAGGTCAGCTTTAAATCCATGGCATGAGGAGAAGAGCTGTGGCACAAAGGGACCAAACCACACTGCACCAGCTTATCCATCACGGCACATGGCTTCAGTTAACTGTAGAACGCAGGTGGTCTGAGGGGGGATTCCAGCTCTTGGAAGTATGTGTGCGTGTGTGCGCGTGTGTGTGTGTGTGTGTGTGTGTGTGTGTGTGTGTGTGTGTGTGTGCGCGTGTGTGTGTGATGACCCTGTGAAGATGGAATCTCTTTCAATCTCTCTTTGTGTCAGTCACATATACAGAGAGAAAGATGGAGAGAGAGAGAGAGAGAGAGAGAGACTGTGTGTTGTACTATATCACAGTAAAGAATTCCCATCATCAAACAGTGATTTCTACCATAAATCCATGATGAGATTCAAGATTCAAAACTTTATTGTCCAATCATATGCGTTACTCTTTGCCTTTGTGCCTTGGCTCACAAGAGAAACATGCATACAGTACGATAATCACATTTCATCAACAGTAAAAGTACACATCTACTGTATATCATCATGTATTATCATTTACTTATCATAGATGAAAGACAGTCATGTATAGTAGGCCCATCCCCATACAAAACCACAGCTAAGACCACTAGATAGGGTCAATATATGAAATTTCATACATTCACTCCATTATTTCATAACTCAAAAGTCACTTATTAACCATTAAATGCTGCTAATTAATAATTAGGCGCTAAAAATCTTTACAAATAAAATGAGAGATCAAGTTATTTGCGTGTGAACACATGTTCACAGCATGGAATGAATCTTGTTTAATTTGAATAATAAAATAACATTCTTGCCACAGTTTTTAATCAAATGATGAGGTTGTTTTGACAAGGTCTTAACACGGTCAATGATTGTCTTATTAAACCCAGGCAGTCAGTTGTATTAGTAGTAAATGATTTGTAGTCTTCGCCGATAATTTACTAAGCAGAAACTATGGACAACGTATTATATTTCTCTTTCTCTGCTCTACATCTCTTCATTTGGGGCGACATGACACAAGCAGACAGAGTGCATAGGAGTCAGTGTGTGTGTGTGTGTGTGTCCCTAGTCTATGGATTCAAACCAATGACTTAAAAAAATATATCTTTCAATCTTTCAGCGTCACACATGGACAACAACTTAGACTGAGATTCCAGCCCAGATGTGAGGAAAACAATAGATTTCAATACTTCAACCGGTCAAACATGAGAAGGACTTGGCTTATCTTATCTTGCGAGTGTGTGTACGGAGGCTGTGCGCGTTTCAAGCAAAACAAATGAAACCCACCGCAAGTCGCCGGGTTCAGCGTGCTTCAGCGTGCTTCAGCCTCGCTCTGTCTGTCCAGGACGAGCTGAGATAAACGGATCGCCCTGCAGGAATTTGCATCAGATCGCTCATGCTGTTTTTAATGTGACTCATACAGTAGCGACATCAAACAAAGACGGAGGCCTGTACTGTATATCACTGTGACACAAATACAACAGCAGGCTCTCTCTCTCTATCTGTCTCTCTCTCGCTTAATCCCCAACACACACACACACAAACACTGGATCAGTGCGTGCATGCGTGGCCATGCGCACACTCCCTCTCTCTCTCTCTCTCTCTCTCACTCACACACACACACGCAGATGTTTGCTATCAGTACTACTGTTGATGGAAAAGGGGAAGTTAGTGTGAGGAAGCAACTTTCACAATTATTCGTTGCTTTCTGAATAAACGTCTGTACCTGTCCCCCCCCCCCCCCTCCCCCCAAACCTTCCACCAGCCCCCAGACTGTGTGTGACTAACAAAATCAAATCCTGTTGATTCTGTACCAGCAGTTTTTATCTCCCCCCCCCATCTCTCTCTCTCTGTCTTTCTCTCCCTGGTTACTGGATCTCATTGTTCTGCCTCCCTCCATCCCTCTATCTCTCTCTCTCTGTTTGCTTAAAACACAAATAATGTTGATCCTGTACCTGTACACCCCCCCCCCCCCCTCTACTTCCCCTCCCTTTCTCTTTCTCCATTGTTTGTCTTGAAAAAAAAAAAAAAAGAAATCCTGTTGTTTTCTGTTTGGCCGAGTGACCTCCCCATAGCCTCTGCTTCTGTCTGCGTGTGCGCCTGCAGCGAGCTTTTAGGGAAGTTGGTGCGGCTGATGCCAACGGCCACCGCAGAGAGAGAAGGAGCGAGAGGCGTAAAGATAAAGAGAGCACAGATAATAGATAGACAGAGGCAGATAGAGCAGGTTCGTATGTAGGGATGGATGGATGGACAGATGGATGACAGGCAGGCCAGCTAACTGCCTGATAGACCGGCTGGTTGACTAACTGATGGGCAGACTAATATAAGGGGATGCTGTCAGTTACACAGAGTGGTGCAAGTAGTGTTAGTATAGAAATGAAAGGGTGGATGATTGATTTACTGGCTGCATACTGACTGTCCAGCTGGTCAAATGAGTTACTGTCTGACTGACTGACTGACTGACTGACTGTCTGACTGACTGACTGACTGCCTGACTGTCTGACTGACTGACTGACTGACTGACTAACTGCCTGCCTGACTGTCTGACTGCCTGACTGTCTGACTGCCTGACTGCCTGACTGTCTGACTGACTGACTGTCTGACTGACTGTCTGTCTGACTGACTGACTGTCTGTCTGACTGACTGACTGACTGACTGACTGCCTGTCTGACTGACTGACTGTCTGACTGACTGTCTGTCTGACTGACTGACTGCCTGCCTGACTGTCTGACTGCCTGACTGACTGACTGACTGCCTGACTGTCTGACTGACTGACTGTCTGACTGACTGTCTGTCTGACTGACTGACTAACTGACTGACTGACTGCCTGACTGTCTGACTGACTGACTGTCTGACTGACTGTCTGACTGACTGACTGTCTGACTGACTGTCTGACTGCCTGACTGACTGACTGACTGTCTGACTGCCTGACTAACTGACTGACTGCCTGACTGACTGACTGTCTGACTGCCTGACTGCCTGACTGTCTGACTGACTGATTGACTGTCTGACTGACTGTCTGACTGACTGTCTGACTGCCTGACTGTCTGACTGCCTGACTAACTGACTGACTGTCTGTCTGACTGACTGACTGACTGACTGACTGTCTGACTGACTGACTGACTGACTGACTGACTGACTGTCTGACTGACTGACTGACTGACTGACTGTCTGACTGCCTGACTAACTGACTGACTGCCTGACTGTCTGTCTGACTAACTGACTGACTGCCTGACTAACTGACTGACTAACTGACTGACTGTCTGACTGCCTGACTGACTGACTGCCTGACTGTCTGACTGACTGATTGACTGACTGATTGACTGTCTGACTGACTGTCTGACTGACTGTCTGACTGCCTGACTGTCTGACTGCCTGACTGACTGTCTGACTGACTGTCTGACTGCCTGACTGCCTGACTGTCTGACTGCCTGACTGACTGACTGACTGACTGACTGACTGCCTGACTGACTGACTGTCTGACTGTCTGACTGACTGTCTGACTGCCTGACTGCCTGACTGACTGACTGTCTGACTAACTGACTGACTAACTGACTGACTGTCTGACTGCCTGACTGACTGACTGCCTGACTGTCTGACTAACTGATTGACTGACTAACTGACTGTCTGACTGACTGATTGACTGACTGATTGACTGTCTGACTGACTGTCTGACTGACTGACTAGATAAACTCAAGAACACAGACAGATACTGGATATACAGTACTGTGACTGAGTGTTAACATAGAGTTTACTGACTGACTGGCTGTCTTACTACCTGACTGGGTGGCTGATTGCAAGGCTAGTTGACTGTCTGAATGCTTGATTGCATGGCTAACTGGCCGACTGCAGTACCGACTGTATTGAGTTAGAGGAACTACTCTATATGGATGATAGGACACACACACACACATTGATATTCCGCTGCCTAATACACCTACAGTGCACACAAATCTAGCTCCACATCTTACAAAAACAAGATTACTGACTCTGTACAGTATTAAATAGGATCTCTCTCTCTCTCTCTCTTTCTCTCTCTGACACACACACACATGCACGCACGAACACACACACACACACACACACACACACACACACACAGACCAAAAGGATAGATAGTGGCTCCAATGTTATGTTCCCACAGTGTACGGTGTGTTTCTGCCCTGATACGCATCTCTACATGAACATATGCAAAACCCGCAAAGGCCCGACACAGCGCAGCATGCAAAACACACCGAAGGAAATAACTACGCCTGCAGCCCCAGGGGCGACCACTTCAAAACACTTGAGACGAGCTGTAGTACCAATGAGTCTAATGATAGAGCTGTACTCGACATAATATGCTGGGACTTGAAAGAAAGAAAGAAAAAACACTTGGGATTCCCTTTTGAGTGTAAAAAGTTTCATCATAGGAACTCTCCAACATTTCAAAGCAATGAAAGATGACCTAATGTAACCTTTGATGCACTGGAGCAAATTGTGGAGTGCAGTGTGTTAATTGGCGGGTTATGGGTGTCCAGTTAATGCAACTCCATTTGTTGTTTTCTCTTTTTTCTTTTCTTTTTTCTTGTTTTCATTGCCTATACTTTTTTTCCCCTTTATTTTACTTAATTGTGGAACTTTCTACATCACTGTCTTTCTGTGTTTAATGATATGTAAATCACTTGGTAAACAACGTTTTTAGTGCTATACAAAAAAAATATGATTATAAGGCAAACAACCACCAATACAAACAAAAATCAATTTGCAAGAGAGCAATAATTCCTGGCTGTTTTTTTTTTTTTTTTCCTTAAAATACCCTATCCTCATATAACTATCATGCATTTAATACTTGCTATAATGTATTCTATAAATGTACCTCATAAAGATTCAGATTCAGATACCTGCTGGGAGGATAAAGCAGAAAAAAAAGTCTCCACAACCGGTTTATAACAATAAAACCCCTCTACTAATCATATTATGCAAATGCCGATTAGCAGCTGTAGTCCATTTGTAGTCTTAACGGCAATAGAGGAATGAAACCATATATGAGCTTTTTAAATGTTTCACACGTTTGCCGTTCTGAATATGATAAAGCGCTATTGGTCAAATGGCTCATATAAACTTCAAAAGTTAATATTGACTCAATTTCTGGGGCGCAATGACTGATGACTGACTAGATAATACTGTTTGGTCAGTGTGATAAAGTAGACATAGGTCACCATGCTGTCCTAATATGATGTGCTGTTCAGATATGGCTTCCAAATAGATACATTTACAGCATCTTTAATGCTCTTTGCTCTCCGTTATAATAACAACTACCGGATCACGTTTGCACTCAGGCGCGTGCCCATACCTGGACAAACCCAACCGACTCCGACTCTTATCCTCACCATCATAACAAAGCGCGTCTCGCAAAAATCATATTCCTCCGGAGCCGTCAGAAAATGACAATCCGTTCAAGTGTCCGCTGGTCCGGCGGAGCGACACGGAGCAGCGAAGCCAGCAGTCAGAACAGGCAGAACAGCTCGGGAAAATATTGGTTACTCACCACTATCAGTTTCATGGCCGGGTTGGATTTCGCTATCCGAGCGCTCATCTCTACTGCGTAAAGTGAACTGCGGTGTGATGGGGTCTCCATCAGAGATCACTACTTATACAGTACAGAGGGGGGAGAGAGAGAGAGAGAGAGAGAGAGAGAGAGAGAGAGAGAGAGAGAGAGAGAGAGAGAGAGAGAGAGAGAGAGAGGAGAGAGGGAGAGAGAGAGAGAGAGAGAGAGTTTGCCCAAGTGCCCACCCACCTCGACAGTATTTCCCATTCCTCAGCCTCTCTCTCTCCCCCTCTCTCTCTCTCTCTCTCTCTCTCCAGTCCTAAAAATAAATTGTTGCATCCTCACTACTTTTGCGTTGCGATTACGCACAAAATGTTGTTCAAAGGAAACAAGCGGAGGTTTGTTGCGCATCATATGATGTATTACACCCCCAGAAAAAGGGATTATAACGATTAAAACGCACATCTCCAGTATTCAAATATTTCCAGACAAACAGGGACTGTCAATCCCTTCCGAGAAAGAACTATAGTAATCCTATGATACATTTTAGAAGGATAGGTTACTGTGGAAATATTAAATGTCATGCAGCTACTATTGGGAAAACAAATCCCACAGAAAATCCCACAGTAAGGAGATACAATACTATAAAGTATGATAAAGTCACTATAAACTCACTATTGTGTATCACATATGAGTCCCTATAGGAATAATATAGTGATACCATAAGAGATAAAAGACGCACTATAAGACCCTATAGGAATATTATAGTGATTTTTTTTTTTGTTGGGGATATGAGTTTTCCTAATTTTGAGTGGAAGAAAACCCACATATGCATCACATTTTCCTAACTACTGAAACACTGTGGTGGAATAATAATGATGCAACACTTACAAATAATGTAACATTTTCCATATGCATGTCCTAACGTATCAAATGTTTCTCATAATGTGTATTGGACAAATATGTGCAGCAAATTTCAAAAAGAAAAAATCTCTTCCATAAAATATATAGCATAGAAATCCATGCACTAACCAAACCATAGCTTTAATCAATGTGAATAAAGGAACATTTTCCAGGATAAATATTTTTTGTCGAACTCATGAGGCCTGGTTTGACAGCACATAAATACAATGAGTGACAGCTGTTTATTTGAACCGGTCGAAGCATTTAAAAAGACTGGGTCGGCTTATTTGAACATCCATTGAAGGAATTTGGTAACAGTGCTTCAGTATGGATGGACAGCAGTATGCATGTGCAGTGTAGAATTGATTTAGGAATCTGAAGCTTGAGATGTCAGACTGTGAAGTGTGTTCTTCTCAGACTATGATAGGGGAGAGCGGGGCATGTTGTCACACTTCTTACTCATTGGTGTATTTCTCAGCAGTGCCTTACTACTGAGATTAAGGCCTTTTTACATTTTGAATAATTTACTGGAAGAAAAACGTATCATATTTATTCAGAAAAGAATGAATGTAAAGCTGTTTCTATTTTTAAAAAAAAAGGATTTGGATAGTTATGACAGCATATCCCGAAAGCAATGTGACAACATTCCCCACCCAGGCATTCTTGACAAACGTCCCTTCCCTGAGCACACAGCTTCACTAACCATTCAAATTCATTATCAGGTTATAGCTGACCCTTGCTTTTATGTGTCACAATGTATAATTGAGTGTTTTGACTTAGGCTGTTGTATTTAGAGCCCTGTACTGGCCTCAAATTTAGGCCCGAGCCCTATGGCTTATGAGAATTTTTTTTTTTTTACACATAAACCTGATGTGTTTGATCAATTTCGAATAACTTATTAAATCAACACCATACCAAACATCATACAAAACCCTTCCAAAGTATTACCAGTATTAAATGTGTCAGTTCTGGCCGAGTGCAAAGTAACACAAAGCCGGATTGGAGCCGCAACTCTGGAGATACGCAACACTTATTTTTGACAGACTACGCATCCGCCTGTTCAGTATTTTAGCCATATAAATGTATATAAATGGCAATAGTTTGCTTATTGTAGTCATTTATCACCATGTCAGTTAACAAAATAGAGGATACATGAACCAATGTCACCTAAATAAATGTTGGAGATGAAGTTATCCACGGAGAGCTGCCGAGAAGCCTTCTATTTGGCAACGGTATACCTACACTCAAAAAAGTGCCATAAGTACTCCTCTATGGTGCATTAATGTTCCTCACAGTACAACGTGAGTTGTTTATAGGACAATAAGCAAGAATGCAGGGCTCTAGTTGTATTCAACATAGGTAACCTCTTATTAAGAAAGTAAACATTTGTGTAATTGGACTTTTGGCTCTAAAATATTTCAGAAATAAAGCCACTGAGACAACTTACCCACGTGACAACTTGCCCCGCTCTCCCCTACTGTCTTTACAGGAGCGTTTCTTGAACTTGTGGGCTGTCTGGTGGGTAAAAAAGAGCTCTGGTATCTTTTAAAGAGCCTGGATCCCAGAGTTACACTGAGTTTGTTCAATACTGGGACTGTGCTGAAAACATCTGCCATAAAGTGTATTGGCAGGTATTTGTTCCACCGGACAAGATTTAAACCCTTGTTCTCTAGAAAAGCAATATTTTATTGTCGCATCAGGGCCCAGAAATGATGTTACTGGCTATTGCACAGTCGACTCCTGTAGTAAAATGAGTTGTTTTGAGGCTCCGCTCCTGCTGCCCTGCCGTGTTTGATTCATCTTATATTATATTCCAGGGACTTGGGGTGGCTTTGGGAACGTAGCGGAGCCAGAAGCTTTGGATAGCAAATCTTCCAGTGACTGACCTTTTGTGTGAGGCTCAAAATGAGCGCATTTGCATATTATTGTGTGCTAAACAAACTCTGGTGACACATCACCTGGCTGTAGTGGGAGTAGTGACATTTGGATGCAAAGGACTGTATATGACGTTTTATTTATGTTTGCATGAAGTTGAACATTGGTATGTTTATTTATGTGTATGCGTATGTGCTGAACATAATGTGACAAATCGATATGCCACCTATATATTTCTCCATCATCAGTGGACTTGGCATTCTATTGTTCCAACCGTCATTAAAATATGTATCCAAGGCAGAGGCAACAGAGGAAAAAAAATGTGTTGTGATCAGATTGGAGACCAAATTCAAGTTATTTTTCTACAAATGAATTGATATGCATCTCCATTCTCTACTGACTAGGCTTAGATCACGTTCAATGAGTGAAGAGAATGAAGGCTCCTGCAGTGGTGAATGGATTGCATTATTGAACTGGAGGTGAATTGATCTCCACTCTTCCCTGTGAATAGTACGTATACTGTAGTTTTTATGATGTCTCAGATCTTGAAAAGTGTGAGCACTCTTGACATTACCGATCAAAACATGCATTGCAACTCTTCGTTTTTCCTGAAAAGAGCAATTTTACGCACATGAATACATACCAGGGTGCCCTAGTTTATCAGTAGGCTAAACCTGCACAGTGCACTAGTGACATTGTGGGCTTGAAACCAGTTCACAATCTTTGTTGCATGTGATCCCCATTCTTTCTCTCCACTCCTTTTCCCATCACTCTCCTCTGTGTGGGTATCTTAAAAAAAAAGCATTCCAAAAGATTTGTTCACTAAAACATTTGAGTGACGTACTGCACGACGTCCCCTCACTCCATCACCATTCCCCAGCCTTTCAACTAAAAAACCAGCACTCCCACACATAGATTGAAACGCATGAGGCGGGCACCAGCCGGCTCATGCAGACGACTTGAGGTCTACTCGGCGTACTGTGAAAACACTCGACATCTGCATCACGACCTCTTCATCCTTTCAAAGCGAAAGGGCACTCCCACGCAAAGATCCGAACGCGTGTTGATACAAGGCCGCTGACGTAAGAAGATACCAAAACAAATGTGTTTCTCCATCACCGGTGTCGCGAGTTCCTCCTCTCCCTGCATTGTGCGCGGCGTGACGAACGGTCAGACGCGGCTGACGTAGAGAGGCGCAGGGCCTCGACGTGGTCAGAGAAAACACGCGCTCACCCACCTACTGCTGCGAGGCTGCAGAGGCGTGCGAGGGAAATCTGAGCGGTGAGGTCACAGCTCACCACAGGATGACCGAACACACACACACACACACACACACGCACAAACGGAGCGCAAATACACAGAAATACACCTCAGCATCGAGGTCAGGGAACACTGCAACAATGGCGGAACGGAAGCTGGAAGTGCACTCTCTCTCTCTCACTGACACACACACACACACACACACAAAAGTAAACACACACACACACACACTCTCTGACGCGTGAACCAGTCGGCAGTGAGGTCTGCAGCGTACGACTGGGGGAAACGTGGGTGTAACGAGGTGAACCAGATACTACTACAGCGTGACCGCTCCACACACACACACACACACACACACACACACACACACACACACACGCACAAGCCCAACCCACATGATCCACACACCAGAAAATAAATCAAAATAAAGCATAAGTTGCGCTGGCAGCTCGTTGATTTATTTCCATAAACTGTTGGCTGGCTTCGGCCTGTGAGCATTAAATGCTACGACTATATAGTATGAGTGTGTGTGTAGGTCTGAATGAAAAACAATTGTGATTTATTTTGGACTCCTTTCAGAATGTGAAAAGGCTACACTGACCGCTGAAAACCCAGGTCAGTGTGCAGTGAAGGTGTGTTACTTCTCCTTCTACAATGTTCTGTTATGATAAATCATTTCTTTTGATTCAGCCAGCAATTCCTCATTTAAATAAAATGCAACTGCAAAGATGTCGAGATTAGGTCCTTGCCATCTCTTGCCATCTTGTTTGCATACTACAGGAAGATAGAAGATCTCTCACTACAGTTGCCTATTATTGTTCAGCTCCCTGGTTACCTCTGTGTATGTGTGTGTGTGCGCCTGGTTGCGTGTTAACCAGAATTACCCATGTATGCATGTGTGTGTGTGTGTGTGTGTGTGTGCGCGCATGCATGTGCTGGTGTGTGTGTGTTAGCCAGCAGTGAATCCATCCAAATCCCACTCATTTCCATAACAGATCTCATAAATGCATGCATGGAAAAAGGAACCGATAACTGTTGTTGTGTTTGATGATGATGACCTGAGAGAGTGAAAGGTGAAAGAGAGAGGGAGAGAGAGAGAGATAGAGAGACAATAAGAGAGAGAAGAACGAGAGAATCCGAGCAACAAAGGATCAAGCATCACTAAGAGCCTGGAATAAACAGTAGAGATATGGACAGCAAAATGAAATAGTGGGGTAAAGTGTTTCAGTAGGAACATTGTGACATGACAGTAGCAATATATCACACAATACAATATTTTAAAAAGTTTAGGTTTTGAAAATAGTATGAAAGTAAGTAAGAAAGTATGTTTTTAAGCTCAGAAGAAGGTCAACTATCTCCATGTGCTGATGTGGCTAAGAGACTGTAGGATTTTCATTAGGTCCTTGTTGAACTGCACATGTCTGAAATACCTGTGGTAGAAACCTTTACAGGCCAGCTGATGGTTACTGCTGCTAATGTTAATTTCAGTGCAGTTGCATTGGAAGATTGTTTTTTCCATTTCACGTTTATATATAATTTCAGCATTTAGCTAGCTAGTACAAGATTCATTTCACTTTCCCTGGTTTCCTGATTAGGTAAATCGTGTCATTTGACAACATTAGAGTGTTTGATTTAGGTTTTGCATATTGTTAATCGGACTAGCCGCAAAGTCAGTTGTTAAGTTGTAATAGTGAGCTATTATCGGTGATTTCATTTCATTTTTCAGTGTGATGTTTTCATTTGCCAAGACGCCCACAGCTGTAACTGTTATGGTAGTTTTCACTTGTTAACATAAAACCCTGTGGCCATGAAGTCGTGGTCAGAGCCACAGACCGACTCTGTAGCTCCGGGCGTGGCACATTGTCTATTTTTTGCATCATTTTATTCATAAAGGGTGTGCATGATGTGAGGATGTGTGCATGTTATCCCCTCTCTCTCTTTCCTAAAGCGTGAATACCATTAAATGCCCCACCCACACCAACAACCCTATGAGTTAGACTTACAATAACTTACAATAGAGTTAGACTATGTTATTAGCTTAGTGTAACTCTCTCAACACACACCCACACACACACACACACACACACACACACACACACACACGCACTGCATGGTGTAATAATTCTAGAATTACACTAAGCTAACACACAGTAGTGCCAGTTTTTGTTGCCTATTTGAATTTAAATTGCCTATTTTGAAAGTTGGTCTCGACAAGGTCTGTGGCAACTATGGCTCAATGGTGTTCAGACATGCAACAGACTGTAAAAACCCTTTTCACTTAAGGGCAACGTAGTTCTCCTGTAAGTCAATGGGGTAAGTTGACCTTAGCGCAAAGAGGCTTTCAGGAAACCCAGGCCACACCACTTTAATCTGTGTTGTTGTACAGAATGGAGAAGAACCATGTTGCCATGTTAGGTTCTTGACCTTCTCATGTTCTCCTCTCCGCCTTCCTGCGGTCCACCTCAGAGTTCCAGTTTCAGTGTGTTTTATATCTCTCACTGCCCGGGCCCCTCAGATGTAAATCACAGTGGACAAGTCTTTATTTTACTGACTGATGAAAAAGCCTCAACAGGATACTGAAATGATCAATATGGGGCATAGATATGGAGAGAGAAGCAGGGGAAGGATGGAGTGCGAGGCAGATTAGAATGAAAGCGGAGAGAAAGCGGAAGGAGGAGGAAAGACATAGTGGTGTGTTTGATGAAGGCCAGAGAGAGTTAGAGAGAGAGAGAGAGAGGTGCAGATAGACAGAGCAGAAGCAGAGAGAAATAGAAATAGAGAGGAAGGCGTGAAAGAGGGAAGAGGGTGCCAGTCAAAGCAGTGAGTCACATGTCACCCTGAGAGAAGAAATAACAGCAGAGAGATGCCTGGACTTCCATGGCAGCTGATGTGGTCGCCTGTGTTTTCTCTTGCGGGGTTTCTGACAGCGATTTAGGGGAAACCATATGGAGAGCGACGCATGCAGTGAGGATCATTCTCAGGACGTCCTCACTGCGTGTTGCAAAAAATCTCCATCTTAACAAGTCACTCGGTCTATTATTGAGTGCTAAAATCGCACTTTTCTTAAAACAAGTGAAAACATCTGCCAATGGGGTTAGATCATTTCAATTGCTTCCAAAGAAAATCAACTTGTTTCAAGAATTTTGTAGAATCAAGTGTCATTTTCTTGATAGCAGTGCAGTGATCTGCCTTATTCTGACTTGTTTCAAGATATTGACAGTAATTTCTAGAAAATTCCTGAAACTGCATTGGAAACAAGTGGAGTTATCTCACCCCACTGAAAGAATTTTTCTCTTGTTTTAAGAAATATAATATTTGAAGGTTGAATATGAGACTAAAAGACGTTTTTTGCAGTGAACGTAATAACATGCCAAATATATCAGCATTCAAATAGAACAGCATTCTATATCACAACATATCTATTGTATATTGTCTTTCTATCTATCTATTTATCTATCTATCTACCATCACTTGTTAAGGCAGAGGGCATTAATTTGCTCTTGAATGTGATCGCAAGCAAAAATGGTGTGTTCACTGTTACGAAGCACCTTTCACAAACAAGGAAACTGGAAAAAGTTACCAATCCATACCATCCTACACAGTGAAGTCTGATAGAGTGAAGCAACAAAAAATCACAGTGAGCAGATCAGTCAGGAAAGAGGCTGTTACACTGTAAAATCATAGAACTGATGGAAAGGCCATGATAGACACTGGTAACACTGGTTATCTAGTAGAGACTGGGACTGGCAAATTAAACAAAATTCAATGTTTATCACAGAATTAGAATCACTTCATTTAATCAAATTACAACCAAGTACAATAATGTTTTGACAATGGCGGAGAGACTTATTGACAGTTTATACATACTGTAGTTCAACAGCACATTCTGACACACCTGCTACAAGGACAACAGCACCTCACATACAGTGCAAAAGGGGAACAAAAATGATGAAGCAACCACTACTGTTCATATTTTCATATTTTGTTGAAACACAGCCAATTGTGTGTTTTACAGCATAACAAGATCAGATGCTCATTTGATAGACTGTGGAATAAAGAGACAAACCCTACAATGAAAATGAGAGTGAATAAGAATTGTCAAAGCTTGGAGCAATTTAGAAATGTTTATGGAAATTGCTGGAGTTCAGCAACAAGATTCTTTTTTGACCCGTAACTTCACTGCCATGCTTCTCCTGCTTCTAGCTGACCTTGACATTCCCTGGCATGCAGCGCCGCAACTGAATTAATATGCAAAATGAGAAATATTTGAAATATCCGAAAACAGAACATTTTTAACATTCCTGCTGCTGGTTGACAAGCTAATAAAGGCTGTCTGGCAGTGCCACATATTAAACAATTGTGAGAGCCAATAATGTGTTTCAAAATGAAGTCTTATCAGGCAACAGAGAGAGAGAGAGAGAGAGAGAGAGAGAGAGAGAGAGAGAGAGAGATAGATAGAGAGAGATTACGTAATTAAAGGAGACTGAAGTTGACGTCGCTGAAACAACCCGTGTATTGTTTTGTGTGAGAAATGTGATATCGAAGCTCTTGGCCATGATAAACTTTGCTGTGAACTAGACCGTGGACTATGCACCAATAGGTATTTCGATTTAAGTTAAAACTGAAATCCAACGCAGCGGCGATATTTATGAGGTCCGTAAAGTCAAGTGCACCGTAGCATTGCAGGTCCCAGATAGAGCTGGGAGAGAGAGAGGGCTAGATTTCACCCATTTTCAAGAATGAATGAACCATTTGACAGACAATTCTTTGCCGGGAAGCTGCCGGATACTGTAATATGCATCTCAAACAAGCTCACAGCTGGATTACAAGGGACTTATTTTACAACGCTCGGGGGAAAGTCAACAGACAAGAGGCAGCCGCCTGGTTTCCGTGTTTGTCCAATTCGTTTCATGAGCGGAGCGCTGAATGTGTGTGTTTGTGCCTGATGTTTACCGTCCAAAACGAGCGCGTGGCGGAGAAGTTCCTACTCGCCGGCCACAATCTACAGTGGCCCGGGCCCAAAGTAAAGACTCGCTCACTGTACGACTACTGTACACACACTGTACGCTACAAGGCCTTCACCCCTGGAGACCTCAGCTGCACTTTAATAAAATCACTGGAGTAAAAATAAAGCGCGCACCGCAGGGAAATAGGAAATAGATTTTGGCCACGGGCCTTGAATCGCACATATCATTTTGGACACCTTCTGCCGTTGGGGGGAAATGAAAATTGCCATCATGTAAGAATGGTAAGAAATTTGCGGTTCATAATTTATTTGTTTTTCAAATTTATTTTTTTTACGTTTGCTTCTAATGACCCATGAAGGAACACTAGACTACCATGCAGGACGGTTTCCAAGACGTGTACCCTCTGTTTTAAAACATTGCACTTTTGTGTTATTGGATATTAAAGTAATAAGTGACAGGGAATACAGGAGAGAGAGAGAGAGAGGATGACATGCAACTTAGGGCTGAAACCTGGAGTCAAAGTCACAATGTACATGGAATGCAACAGGCCACTAGAAAACACGAGGCATTTTCCTTGGCAGCGTGGGAAGGCCTCTGAAACAACACTGGGACCATGTGACCATAAAACCTACCATTGAAACAAATACAGCTGCAATTGTTCTTGGCAGGCTGAGCCACCATGCAGTAAGGGGAAACACTTGGATGCACCTTACCCTGCGATGCTACGGAGGGCCCCATCTATAAACTGGGTGCACTTATAAAATATTCACCAAAAACGAGTTCATAAATGACATTGACACTGATTCTTGTCTTTTTCCATTATTATCTCAAAGCCTACTATAATGTACTTGTATTATACATGGAATGCATGACCAATGCTTATTTAAAAATGACCTGATTACCACTTGTAGACAGGCTTCTCTCAACTTTCATTTTTGCTTTGCTTTCGTTTTTTTTTATTGCTATCCGAGACCCACTATCACCCCGTTATTATATATTTAGCGTTGAGTATACTTGCTCAAAAATGACATAATCAAGACTTGACAGCGGGGTTTCCACTTGGGTCGTGCATTTTCGCTTTGTTGTCTTTTTCCGTCATTATCTCCGTGAGTATTTTCCACAGCGCTAATCTCCTGCAGTCTCTGGTTACCTTGGAAAAGATGACAAACAGGCCAGCAGCCTCTGAAACAGCAGCGTGTTTTCCTGCTCGCTCACCAGGACGCCACCGGCATGTTCGCCACTGGGCTTTCCCAGCACCGGGCATTTAGCTCTGTTACAAGGAACGGCCTGCCCGCCTGTCTGCATGCATGTGTGTGTGTGTGTGTGTGTGTAGGTGGGTGTCTGTGTCTGTGTGTGTGTTCCAAAACGAGAGCCATCAGAGAGAGTGTTGAGTTTGCATGTATGGAGTGGGAAGGGGCTACTGTGTGTGAGTATATGCATATACACTGCAAAAAATGACAAGTTTTCAAGTGATTTTATCTTGTTTCCAGACCTATCAAGCTTATTTCATGATATTTTTAGGCAAATTATCTCACTGCACTGGCAGATAATCTTGCTGGTCTCAATACATTTCACTTGATTCATGCCAACATGACTTCTTTCAAGAAATCATCATAAAACAATGAAGAAAATCTGGAAACAAGAAACTTTCTCCAAGACAGTTTCACTTGTCTTGGAGAATGTCCTGAAACAAGTTACATTATTCTGAAAAAAAGTCAAACTTGTTGAAACCGGTAAAATTATCTGCCAGAGCAGTAAGATGATTTCACAAAAAAAATCCTAAAATAAGCTTGATAAGTCTGGAGACAAGACAGAATTTTTGCAGAAAGTTTTTGCAGTGTAGAGCTGATGCACTCTTGGCCTGCAGCAGGCTGGCTCCAAAGCAAGCGTTCAAGGTGTGGCATCGCCTTTTCCTCACCTCTCTGTGTTGTCATCGTCTTCACCCCTTCACCTTCTGTCAAACTAAAATGAAATGTCAGTATATTAATAGGTAGGAGGGGGGCCGCTGAATGAAAGAAGTCTGAATTCCTCTACATCCCTTCACAATCCCTGAATAAACATTACAGTGTGTGTAACGGCATCAGGTCACACTCCAAAGCAAGTCAAAGCTCAATATTCCCATAATCACTGTGATTATGACTATGGGAGGATGTGGGGTGATGGGCTGCAGCTACTTCAGAGGTGCTTGTGCTTAAATTGCATGTAGGGCAAGTCTATACAAATCATTTGTCACACTCCAGATGTAGCCATTGTAGAAGTCTCACTTCTACTCCATGCATGCTACTTTACTGATGTACTGATGCATTGATTCAATGTTTGAGATGTATAAAATTAAAGAATGAATTGTCAGCAATTGCTACAGCAGCAATTATTCCAAACGGCTGCATGATGGGGGGCCTTCTACACTGTCTACCACTGTACAAGTAAATCGGTGAAATTCTCCTATATTTCCCACAGTGCCTGTCAGACACAGACATGTATCCGCACATTTCTGAGTCAACGACATGTGAAGTTTCATGGAAAAATTAGGAATCAGATATTGCAGCATGGAATTCCAAGAAGTGCAGCAACACAATGCACAGTTTAATCTCTGTGACTCACACTTAATAAAAACTTGGTGGAAAGTTTAATCACTTTCAAGCAATGGTGCTGACCTCATACGAATCACTTGACTCTGAATAGAGTAGGCTACCTTATTGCTCAACATGCATGAGTGTGCTTATCCATTTTGAAATAAATCTAGTTTTTACATCTTAATGACATTCAGCTGCACATCTTTGTTCTCTAATTTCTGGCTTTGGGAATGAGGTGTTCATGTTTATAAGTATTGACTGAGCTGATTGGAATAATGTGAATTATCAGATTGAGTGGTGTAACTGGAGAAAGCAAGAAAGACAGTTAACTAGCTTCCTGGTTACCGCTAGTTAGCTTAGCAGCCAATTCATCAAGCATTGTTCGGTATGCTTTACAGGCTCATAAAGCTGAACTGGAATGCTTATTTGACCAGATGGACCATCGCTTGATTGGAACTTGTATAAAGGTTAGTGTAACTGATGACAACGCTGCTAAAATGCTCAAAAGGTACTCAGTATGTCCTCAGTATCATAGGAAAGCCAGATGTTGTATAAAGGCAGGGTATCATTCCAATAGCAAAGGCTTTCATTAGAATCATCAGTAAGAGGTGGGTGGCTGGTCTGCACTCTCATGTTTGAATAAATAAATCACAGTAATATAGGACAGAGAATTTCTGCATGTTTGTGGTGTTAGAAGGTCGAATTAAAATGTATTCAAAGCGTGCAACAAGCATGCCAAATGGTATCTGGCTCTGTACTAGCTGTAAAAATAGAAGCCCCCATTTTCACTTTTTGCCACAGAGTTGGGGAGTATCAGAATACAGGATTAAAGTAGAAAGTTAATTTAACTGTAATCTTTTACCCTTAATGTAAAAAACTACAGTACTCCAATTAAATATACTTTTGAAAAATAAGTTGATTACCTGTCGGATTACTCAAAACATACTTGAAGGGGGAAAAAACATGAAGATTTTAAGATTATACTATTAAGTTGATACTGGTTGTAGATAATGATAATGATACTAGATACAGATTAGGTTACTACATTTGAGCATTCCAGTGGATACTCAAACTGTAACAGATAACATTTTGACAATATCCTCCCCATTCCTTTTGTCTGCACTGCTGTTACATTGTTCCACCCACAAGAGGAACAGTTTGGAAAATCTTGCAGTACTAATGCAGGATAGTTGCAGGATCGCGGATCTTCAGTAACTGTGTGAGTAGTAAGAAGTGAGTAGAAGTGAGCTGTATATCATTTAATCGTGTTTATGGGTAGAATATTTGTTGATATGAAATCCAACCCCTAGTCGTCTTTGACATAAAATCTACAAAAAGCAGTTAGCCTACTGCCGTTTGACTTGTAGGGCAGAATAGCTAGTGGTGTAATTTGCAGGCAATTAGCAATAATCCCCATACAAATATTTGTCTATCATATGCTATAAATGAGACCCAGACATAGTAGTCTGAGATTCAGAATATGAGGTCAAGAGGCCCACACAGAGATTCCAGTCAGCCTCTCTCTTTCACTTTACAACCAATTATCCCTGTTTGCGTTTCTTATGAGACGTACTTTAGGCCAAGGCTAATTTTACAGTGATAATGACCCATGCCCCGGTAGACACACACACACACACACATTAACAGAGCACACTACGAGATTATACTCAAATGCACAGCTGGACAGATAGACAGACACATGATTTCTTTTTTTTTTTATAACTTGTCAAACTACCGCCCAGCAAGGAGCGTGAGCTAAATCCACTGATGGATTCATTGCCAGTAAAAGGGCGTTGAAAACTATATTTGTCTGAGCCGGGGTCTGACTGACTGGAAACAGAACAGAGGAAACCGTTGAATCCTTCAGGAATGAGAAATTGATAGGTGCAAGGATGGAAATATGCCTCAAAAAAATTAGAGAGAGAGAGAAAGAGAGAGAGAGAGAATGAGGTGGGGGGAGAATAAAAGCAAGAAAAGTTCATCCGATCCGTAGATCCTCATCTCAAAGATGACGAATAAGGAAAAAAGAGACTGGTGGAGAGAGGGAATAAATAAATATCGCTGAATGCATTCCTTCGGGCCCTTCGCCACACCGTACCGTATTTGTTTAACAGAGGTTGTCAGGAGGAGAATTTTCTTAAGCTTTGCCCCATCCATCCACGGGAGGTTTTCTTTTCAGCAAGGTCTCCCTCTCTGACCACAGCAGCGGTCTGCTGACGGTCACGCTGTGGCCAAGCTCTCGGCCCGCTCAACTTTCTTGGAAGCGTCATCGCGACCACATGAAGAGAAGGAGGGAATACCAGACCGCTCTGTTAAAGGAAGAAGAGGAGGACCTGTGAGCATGTGTGCAGGGCAGGCAGACAGGCAGGGAGAAGACGTCTACACGCACACACACACACACACACACACACACGTACACACCGATCCTAAGAGGACAAATGACCTCTTACGCCAGCAACAGGAGATGAGATGGGAATCATCATGAGAACAGCTGCCTGCCAGGAATAGGATCACCACTGTGTGTGTGTGTGTGTGTGTGTGTGTGTGTGTGTGTGTGTGTGTGTGTGTGTGTGTGTGTGTCTGTCTGTCTGTCTGCGTGTGTGTGTGTGTGAGAGCGTGTGAAAAAAAGAGAGTGTATGTGTATGATTTAGTATCTCAACTGTTATCCTGTCTGTTGTTTGTCTGATTGCTGCAAATTGCTTTAATTACTTGGAGTGCTGTTGGTAATTGGTTCAATTGACAGCAGATGTGCACTTCCACTTGTTCCTGTGTGGATCCCAGGGAGGAAGAACAAGGAAAGTGTCCGGCTGGCTTTTGTTCCTCCCTGGCAGTTCATAAGCCACACCTGGGCTGATTATCAAATCCTAGAACGCCAAGTCGATACTTGTGTCCCATGGAGAACGTTCTTCCCAAGGTGTCTTGGAGAGATCTTCTCATGAAAGTAAGCCCAGAGGCGCTTCCTTCCTCATGGACTGTGTGCTTCACATCACGCGTGATTAATTAAGACACACAGCTGTTAATTTTCCCACCTGTTACAACCGGCTCTGTAGTGTAGACTACAGCGCTGCTCGGACATGATGCGTCATTCTCGCAATGAATCTTGGGACTTGGGACATTCGTTCTCGTAGGTCAAGTCACCATCCGATACATCCTCATCTGGCAAGTTAACTTCCAGGATCTTTATCCGTCCTCCGTACGTTTGTTCTTTTGTTTTGGAATCGTGGTTCGGCGGTTAGATATTATGTAAAACGCATCATGGAGGACACAAGAACGCACAAGAACGCACATGGCGGAAGAGCCGAGAGCAGGAGTCCTCAATTCCGGCCCTCTGGGCTGGTGTCCTGCAGATTTCTGTACCTCCCTGATAGTTAATGAGCGACACCTGGTGTCAGGTAGATACAGACCAGGTGTGGCTCATTAAGCACCAGGGAGGAACAGAACCTGCAGGACACAAGACCTCGAGGACTGGATACTTATGACCTTGTGGAGAAAGGGGGTCATCCCTATGTTCCCTCAGCCCTATGTTCCCTCAGCCCTATGTGTTTAGGCAAGGAGCTCATATGGTTGAGGTTAGGGGTTCCAGGGCAGATGAGGTGGTTGGGTTGAGGCATGAGGTCACTGAGGTTAAGGTTAGAGCAAGCTTGCGGTCAAGGCTGTCAGAAGGTAAGTTGGGATAGGGTTGAGGGAACATAGGGCTGAGGGAACATAGACACGCTCCCGGAGAAAGTTCTTCCCAAATTGTCTTAGAGAGAACGATCTTCTCATGAAAGTAAGCACAGAGAAGCTTCCTTACAGTTTGAGATGGACTGTGTTTCATGTCGCTCACATGATTAATTACGACACACAGCTGTTCATTTTCTCACTTGTTACAACCGACTCTGTACTGTAGACTACAGTGCTGCTTGGACAGATGTGATGTGTCATTCTCACAATGAATCTTGGGGCTTTCCATTCGTTCTCGTCGGGAAAGTCATCATCCAACGCATCCTTGGCTGGCAAGTAAACTTCTGGGATCTTTATCTGTCCTCTCATTCTTTTGTTTTGCAATTGCGCTTCGGCTGATAGATATTACGTAAAATGAGTCATGGAAAACACAAGAAGGCAAAAGAACATGAGGACTGGCATTGAAGACCAATGCACTAGAGCCTAGGTACTCAATTCTGGTCCTCGAGGTCTCATGTCCTGCAGGTTTTTGTTCCTCCGAGATAGTTCATGAGCCACACCTGGTGTCAGGTAGATACAGAAGATGAAAGGGAATTCTGGCACAATTTCACCTACTGACAAGGTCCATGGAATGGACAGGTAACACTGGAAAAGAAGGTTTTACTGGAAAAGGTTTTACTAATAAACCTTTGTTCCCAGTATTGCAAGTGTTGCTGGAATCTATTCTTTTCCAGTCAGATAGATACAGACATGGTGTAGCAATTCTCTGTGCTTACTTTCATGAGAAGAACGTTCTCCCCAAGACAACTTGGGAAGAACGTTCTCCACAAGGACACAAGTATCGACTTGGCGTTCTTGGTTTTGATAATCAGCCTAGGACACAAGACCTCAAGGACCGAAATTGAGTACCTACTCAGCCAGTGGTTCTCAGTCCTGGTCCTCAGGAGCCAGAGCACTGCTGGATTTCTGTTTTACCTGGTAGCTGATTACATTCACCGGGGCTGCGGTCGAATAGTCAAAAAAAAATACACCCTATGTTCTTTTCCTAACCACTTTTCCTTGACCTTGATGGAAAACGTCATGAGGTCAAGGAAAGATGTGAAGGAGAATTCATAAGGACTTAGGAAAAGACAACCGCGGTGCTAAGAGAATCCGACTGTACTTACATTAGGCTACATAATTATGCGACGGCGGATGTTAATGACGTGGGTCTGCTGTTGGTGAAACTACAGTGTTCCGAAGATGGACTACTAAAAGCGCATCTTAGATACTTCGCCCCGTGCGTTCTTACCGTGTTGTTTCATGCAGGCTATATAAACGTGGACAACCCGGTGAAAAATATTGCTTCATCACCAAGGTTGGAATTGAAATAAAAAAGGAATATAGGTTACCAGTCACAAAAGTGAAACGAAATGGTCACATTGAGAATGGTTGCTCACGCTCACCCTCCTGTCCACTCATATTTATCGACATGAATCCCAATTAGTATGATTGTATGAAAATAATTGTTAAATTCATGCAAGATAGGCATAACATGTTAGGCCTACAAATCTACTACTGTACATATCATTCTTAAATTTCAAACATGTTGAATTAAAAACATCATCTGGCTAAAAACGTCTCATATCCCTTTTTCTTGAAAGACAGACTTCTGTGTTATGGTTAATATGCTGATTATGATCTGATTATAAGCCTATGCATATAATAGCTTAAGAACCACCACACAACTCAGTAAACACCTTGAAATGTTGACTTGATTGTGCTTTGAAGTTGTTATGGCTGATACAGGCTGTGGATGTGTAATGTGACAAAATAGTTGATTCCCCAAAGATATTACTATCAGATAATCAAGGGCCCAACACTACTGCACTCAATGACATAAGATGGAAAATGCTTGATAAGCAACGTTAACTTACATGATGATCGTTTGTTTTCGTGAACGGCCGAATGGTGCGTCACTTTAAATGTTGCTGCCGCAAGGAATTGTGGGACGGCATTATCTTCTTTCCTTTCGTAAAGGATGGTCCAGTGTACCCTATGCTAAAGGAGATAAGAAAGGAAGCATTGAAGCACCTTTCCTTAGCATTTAGAGAATTCAACCAGCTCTTATCATGGCTGCCACTTAGATACTTCCGGGTCGTTTCACTCAGTTAGGAACCTTCCTAAGCAAAAAAGACTATTCGACCGCAGCCCTGGTGTCACAGGTCTTATTCAGCCCCTGATTACACCAGGTGAATGTAATTAACTACCAGGTAGAGTAGAAAACCAGCAGGCTTCTGGCTCCTGAGGACCAGGATTGAGAACCACTGACCATACCACTGAGCAGGGATAGGCAACCATCTACCATGGAACCTGCATGCCTCCTGGCCCCAGCCATGGCTTTACCCAAATTACTTTTTTTGGTGCATATTAATGCAGATTTTATTAATGTGCTTATTAATACACATTGATTCATGTTTGATGGCATCAGATAATCTGTTTTTCAGTGTTTCTCAACCCAGTCCTCAAGGAACCCTGTCCTGCAACTTTTGACTCCAACTCTACTCTTACACACCTGATTCAATTAAGGTGTCATGAGAATGTGTGGCCCTTAATTGAATCAGGCATGTAAGAGTAGAGTTGGAGCTAAATGTTGCAGGACAGGGGGTCCTTGAGGACTGGGTTCAGAAGCACTGTTATATCATTAATTGGGTGGTAGCCTGTCCTTAACTGACTAGATTTCCGACTGAGAGACAAAAAACTGAAATCCGTCATTATGTGTGTGATGCAATGTGTTTTCAAAATTAGTTATAGGATTTTATGCTTTTGTTCATGGATGAGGAGTTATGGCCGGGAAATCCCATGATTAGTTTGTGGGCATTCACTCAGTAAAAGTTATGCTTGTTCAAATATGTTACTCACAGCCCAGACAGACTAAAGGCTGACATGATGCCTCACTCTTGGGTCATTTTCCGAAGGGCTTTGTCAATATCCTCTTGATTTCTGGAAAGTTTGGAAGTCATGGGGGGCTTTGGAGGGTGTTTTGTGGTGCGCTTTGTCCACCATCGCTGTGCTTCCAACATGACAAAATCAGTAACCATTATTTTGACAGTAATGTCACAGTAAGTTGCGCTATAACAATAATCGATGTGCGCTAATTTGTGTTTTGAACCCAAGAGTAGAGTAATTTAGACAACATATGTATTATGTAGTCTATGTATTATTTTAAGCCCTGTTTATTTACAGTTCTGACTACAGTGATGATTTTTTTCATTTTTCCGGCTTTTTTGTGAAGTAACTAATTTGCTAAGTGGTGGATGGGTGTAAACATTTACCTTTGAGCCGGGTTCAATTTCCAAGTCATACCAAGAAGATTCCTACTGTGAAGTTTAAATTTTTGGCTAAAAGTTTTCTTATTTCACTAGGGCCAAAGCCTTTCCCTAACCTTAAACAAATTGCTTTAGTTGCCTAAGCCTAACTGTAACCTTAACCCAAACCTTAACCAAATTGTTTTAGTTACCTTGCCTTAAACAAAGTTGTTTTACTTGCCTAAATTTAACCGTTAACAAACCTTTTAATGTGATGAACACGTGAAAATGACGTGTCCAATTCGTGCTATTGTCACATAATGCAATTCGTGCTGTTGAGGAAAGTAATCTTCACATAATTTGTGTCCACATTATGTTTCAGACTTCGTGCTCATTTCACTCATTTCATTTGATGAGACCAGGTTGTTAATTTCTCAACAGAATTTATTTTAGAAATCTCTGAGGTGAGGTATATTCTCTTCAATGATTTTCTCCCCACTATACAATGGATTGTTGGAGATGGATTTAAGTCACACTGAAATGAAAACTAACTTTTTTTGCCTTTTTAGCTCATTCTAACTATCATACCACACACCTATTGACAATTTATGCCAAACAAATTATTATTATGTTCTTGTATTATGTTCTTTTCCTTCCTGAAAAATGGAAAATCTTTAGTGGTGACTTCATTGCATACCAGGAGGCGTACATAAAAATTCCAAACAATAAAACCATCACATCACCTTTGAATGATCCCTCCCTGCGTTATATCCCGCCCCAATATCCTGTTTCAACAGGAAATACATCACATTAAGGAAGCAAGATGCTCTCAAAATATGTTTCATTATGACTTTAAATCGACGACTATACAGTGGATAAACAAATAAAGAGTTGAGAATTGGCTTAAAATGTTTGTGTTCCGTTGACAAACATTTAGGTCATGGCAAATGTGTCTGAGACTTTTCTTTTCTCCAGATTTGATGGCTTGAATTAGATCAATTAGATGTGTTCAAAGGAAGTGTGGGAAGTTCTGTTTAGGTTATCACTAATTGTTAACAAATTCCCTGCTAGCTTCTCCTTGACCTAGATTGTGAAAGGAAAAATTCGCCTCCACACTGACAAGAGTTTTTTATGTTTTAAATATGAATTCCATCGAGAAAGCGGAAGAAAATTATCTGGTTTCCAAACTATTCATGTGTTGTGTTTCTGTTTGCCAAGCCATCTGATATTATTCCAATAAATTCAACCTTGCAGTAATTGTGATTGGCACAGAAATTAGTCTTTCATATTTCTTTAACACCATAAGGATAGCATACCTGAATTCAGTTTACGAGGGGATTTTCCCTTTTATCCTGAAGAAATACAATGTGCAATATTATGTTTTTTCACCCACTTGTATAATATTTATGGCTTGTGAAATGCAGTTGAGCGTAAAGAGCTTTGTTTGCAGATGGGATAAGACAATTTTCCTTAAACCTGCACCGGTCAAACAGCTGCTCTCTTCTCTTTCCAGAATGAGATTATTACTGAGACCTTGAATTACAGAGAGCTATTCAGGGTATTTCCCTAAATTTGTCCTTCTGGTTTTATAAACTTGACCAATCTGACTAAGAAAAAACTCTTTCTCAATGTACAGTAGGACACTTCATGTGGTCAATTTGAGGTTATTCTAGGCATTCCTGTTGTAGAAAATAATTGTAATCTTATTGTCTCACAATCTCTGCTGTCATCTCTCTGAACCGCATAGAGACTATGAATGAGTCTGGGAAAACACGTAGTGTTATGCACACTTGTAATATGAGCTAGTTATGAAATCCCTCTGTTCCCATTTGTCATCAATTTACTGTATGAGCTTACGGTCTATGGATGGATTTACACTGGAACAACAAAATTCAGATTTTTCTTCTTTGCGGCCCAGATGTGATCATTATGGTTGTCCAAACTGGAATGACAAGAAACAAGCAAATGAGCTTCCAACAGGTTTCATTCTATTTAGACAACCTGTCGACGATGACATGCAAACAGTTAAAAATCCGATTTTATGTTCCTGTGTAAATGCAGCCTGAGAAGCCATAATCAGCAACGCTCTGGTGATGCCTCTAAAAAGAGTTTAGCAATCCCTCTCTGGTCGGAAACTATTTATTTCCACATTCAAAAGGCAATAGGAAACATAAATGAATGTTCCCCAGTGGAATCACATAGTGGCTCTGTGCTGGGAAGGCCGTGTAGGCCAGCCAGGAGAACAGGCTGCTCATGGATTGGTGTGTGGGCAAGCCAGTGCCACTGCTGGTAATGCTAAGCAATAGGTGGTAGAGTGGTAAAGTACTTGTGTGTGAGGGGCAAATAAACAGTGTGGTCTGCTCCTGTAATGGTTATCAGAATGTAGCCAATGTCAGAGTTCACCTTTAGTCACTAAATACATCACATGGGAATTAGAATTAGACAGGAATGGAATAGCTATTGTGCAATGCATGGACATGATGGGTCTTTCTTGATAGTAAAGGAATGTGTATGGCTGGCCAGCATGATAAGCAATGGGTGGTAGAGTGGTTTAGGTAGATTAGGTGATTGATGAGTTCAGTAGGTGATCAAACTCTGTGGACTAGCTACTGTAAAGGTGATGATACATGGGCAACACTGTCCACAGCAAGGACAGGAATCTGTAAGTGGGACAAAATCATTGCATGAAAACACAGTGGTCTTTAAAGTAGTAATCCACAAGATCCTTGTTTTGTGTTTTATTGATTTTGGTGACAGTTTTGGTGCTCAGCGCTCATTTCTGTGGTGTTTCTGCACTGCACTTCCCACAGATCACCTGTCAATCAAACAGTGTGTCCAGTACTGTGATGTCTTTTTCCTTGGATTTTCTGCAGTTTGAGTTTCTGTAGGTGGCGCTCTTTTCTTTGTCTGTTCAGCCATGGTGGCTATCACTGCTCATGCTGACTACCCAGTAGCTGCTGCTGGAAAACATCACTTCATGTGGCAGAGGATTTTTCCCAGGAAAGACCTTCCAGACAGACGTTTAGAACAACAAATGTAAAAGCTTTCATGAACTGGATATAGGATGAATCACGATTGTGTTATGTCAGTCGATGATAGAGAGTAGCAAAACAGACATTTATATAAAATGTTGCGGATTATCACTTTAAGGAAAATAAGTGCCATGTTAGTCATACAGTCGTTTGCCATAATTGCCTATCTGTGCTGTCTCAAAATAAGGACAAAGTAAAATAGCATGGCAGAAAGCAGTGCAGAGTGGGCCAAAGCACAGCGTGAGCACTAGCCAGCATGATAGCTCGTAACACACAATAATGGCTGGTAGAGTTAGCTTGAGTAATAGGTGATTAAACAAGGGCTTGCTACTGTAAGAGTTGGCAGAGCTGTGTGGCCTAGCTTGTATAATGTGTGTGTGTGTGTGTGCGTGTGTGTGTGTGTGTGTGTGTGTGTGTAGGTGTGCGTGTGTGTGTGTGTGTGTGTGTGTGTGTTGGAGGGGTGGTTATGCGAAAAGACGGTCAAATTTCAGGCAAATCTCCTTTTCTTTGTAAAGTACCAATAAATGTTACTATTATGTTACAGGTTATTTGGTGTCATGGTAGACATATTAAGTCTGTGTTGATAGTAGAACAGTGTTTGGACAGTAATAACATAGAGGTTAGAGAAGCAGGCTTGTGACTGGAAGGCCACCAGTTTGAATCTCCAGACAGGCTGGGAAAATCTGGGTGGGGAAAGTGAATGAATAAGACTCCCTCTCCCTAAAGAACCACTATCAAGGCAGCCTTGAGCAAGGCACTAGGTATCGGTGGGTGGAACTGTATGAATGTGATGCAGAGCAGTGCTGAAAAAGAGCATGTGTGCTCAGCAAAACCCTTCCCTGCCTTTAGGTCAAAAGGAGGGATTATCTCCCTTGTAGGATGAGTGACTAAACTATCGGTAGAGAAACTAGTTTCAAGGCAATGGAAATGGGAAGTGTGTGAATTGCTCAATTCTAACAAAAGAGACGGAGGAGGAGGTAATGTTTTGATTTGCCCTTCCATAAAATCTGGAGTTAACAACAGGGATATTGCATATTTTAAGCTCATTTTGTGCAAGGTGGATGTCGTTTGAGTGACAACTAGAGACTGTAATGGAACCATTGCTGAGAGATGGATGATATGCTTATCAAGAAACAAAATACTTGGAGCTTTCTTTTAGTACAGCCCATAAAACATGTATTACATTAAATAAATCTGTTTCTAAAGAGAAAGTTGTACCAACACAGTGATGAAACGTAGTAGCAACGCTATGTGTTGATCTCAGGAATGACTGAGCAGTGTGTGTGTGATCATCCCATGGTCATGTGCATTGACTTGCTTGGACATACTCTCATGTGGACACTCCTCCACCAGATATGATGACAAATATCAAATATTAGCCCATCCTTGCCTGCATCCACCTACCCAGCTACCCTTTCCCAACACAATCCTGCCCTGTAATGCCCTGGCTCTGAGTCACAGCAGTTCTTTTCACGCTGGCTGCACATTTACTGTCATGTTTGCGAATGTTTTTAGGGCTAGAGTTAGGAAAACACTTCCAATAGTTGTTTTCCTCACATTTTCCCTGGGTATCTGTGGTGCATTTAGCCTATTTTTGCTAACAAGGGAGGTGCATTGACAGCGCTAATTCTTGTTTAACAAGGAGATTGCTTTCATTGAGTTTTGCGAAGAAGGTGGATGCCATCCCACATCATCACCCCGCAAATCACCTCCGGCCAAGGGGAAGCTTGACTCATGCTGCTACTGCTCGACTCTCAAGGCAGAAGTGATGCAGTATATTGTAGTGCAGCCCTTCATGAGGAGGATCAGTGTGAATTTAGACTTTTTTTTTTTGACTGCTGTGCTTTTTCTGAAAACTTACATCAGCTTTCTCCCTTTCTAGCAAGCCAGTGCCATCGCTAGAAAGATTTGTGGCTCAGAAATAAACATAATTCTGCACAGTCAGACTTTGTTGTCATTGAATTATTTATTACATCGTATCGTGGTTGTATCGAATCCTGAACCCCATATCGCCTATTGAATCGTATCGTGAGATAAGCTTATTGTCCCATCCCTACTGATTGGCTGCTTGATTGATTGCAAACACTGGCAGCTGTGACATACCCAAATAATATCAATAATTGTGACCTGTGATCACTAAATTCACATATGGAGATGCTCCAATTAAAGCAAAAACAACCTCCTCTTTCCTGACCCTAAGCTGGTAACTTTCTCAAACACAAGATGAAGCTCACACCATTTCAGCAAACTGAGCCTAGCAGAGCCAAAGTGAAGCAGGATGAGTTGCAGTGGCCCGGTTTCACTGAGGTGGGAGATCTCTCATGACATCACCATGTTAAGTCTCCACTATGTTTGTATATAGCTCATCTAACCAAGCTTGTACAAGGCCGTCAGTGTGACACAGATTCAGATCACCAGTAAAATATTTAGAATAGGTGATGTGGTGGAGGGGAGTGGTAAGTCTTCCTACTCAAACCAAAAAATTTGCAGTAACACAGCTTAGAACAGCTCATGTGTGTTAGGGTGTGGTTCTCGCAGGGTGTGAATGCCCAAATACCAGTTGACCAAGTGGTGTGAGTCAGTGGCCTAAAATCACTGAGGTAAAACTGTTCTATCTCTTCAATCAGTGGGCCAAACCAGGCAGGATATCCTTGGTGTGTGACTGGACAGAGGCACCAAATACTTATTGGGTGAATCATGTGGTTCTCTATGGTTTAGCATTTTCACACTGTGATGTTAAGTTATTCCCACTCCTATTATACTGCCCAGATGCAGTTGTGTTAACAACTGTGGGCAAGTAGCCGGACCCATCAAGCTGGGTTCAGTTTGATTCAGTTCACTTCAGTTTCCTTCTGCTCAGCTAAGCTCAGTTCACTTCACTTGTGTAAAATCAAGTGTAAAGTCTAACTTCTAATGGTGAAAAGTATGGTGCTGAACTGGCCATCTGCTATTGGCTGGTCTTTGGTGCCAGATGATTTCACCTTCTATAGAGTACAACAGGTGGTGACATCACCTGGCACCAGTTCAGTACTCTACTTTTCTCCATTGGATATCAGGCTTCAGACAGATTTGGGTTTGGGGTTTAGCTAGTCTTTCAGATTGGATCAGCTTGGTTCAGTGTGGATGAGTTTGCCTCTTTGAACAATCTTGATGTGTCTTTGTTTGAAAGATTCAATTGTTTCCAGCATATGATAAGAAAAAAGCTATTGGGAGCAGAAAACCAGCGAAGGGGGCATTCCCTGCTCTTTCTACCACTCAGCCAATGCAACCTGCCACACTACAAAGAGCCTTGCTCGGCCAAGCCTAGATCATCAGCCAGCTGCAATGGGCCTCTGAAGGCAACATCAGAGAGGAGAGTGTGGTCGCTAGTGGCTAACCAGTAACCGTATTATGAGCTGAGCTCCTAAGTCTTTCTCTAAACCTTCTGGAGGTTCAAAGCAGCGGTGAGGTTTAGGGAGAAGGCCACTCCGTCATGCTCCCATTCAGATGGCTGAGTATTGTGGTCCAGCATGAGTGGATTGGCCAGAAAACGGGTCCATAGTTTATCAATGAACATCTGCTAACTGGGTCTGTGTGTGGATGCAGGTTCAAATGGTCAGCGATGGTCTTAATTAAATCTTTTATCATCTTATTCATCTTTGTGTTCTGAGGCAGGACTCATTGAAATCGCATATCTTTGAAAAATGTCAACATGTTTTTTTACCAACCTCTTTTGGCAAAATGAAAAAAGTGCCTTTGATGTGAATTTCTGAGATTACAGTGAGAGTAACAGCTGGAATGAGGTAAGTAACTTCAAGAATTGTGCAACAGTGAGTAAGGACATCATTACGTGACAAATTAAACTCTATGTCAAGAACATTTAATACCTGTGACCCACAACAAGCTTATACTATAGGTTTGCCTTTTTATTTTTTAATAGAAATTGTGCTTTGTTATAAAAAGCTACAGGAGAGATGGAGAGAAGAGAGAGAGGATGATGTGCCAAACGTTGTGAGCTGGATTTGAACCCAAGACATCAAGAGTACATGGTATTAGCCTTGGGCTGCTGATCCAAAAGGACAACCTTATATGTTATTATTGCAGGGACATCATCAGACATCACTTTGTGCGTGTGTGTGTGTGTGTGTATGTATGAGTGTCGTGTAAGGTCATGGCGGCTTTTAAAGGTTTTAAAGCCCTTCAAACTTTAAGAAGTTTAAAAGCCCTTCAAGGTCGTCCAGAACTCCTCCCTGGGTCTTTCATGTCGTTTTCCTCCTGACCGCCGCTGCCCTCGCTTCGATTTAAACTTCCCCTCTCTCTCTTTTTCTCCGGCCAAGATTGTAATAATCATATAATCATCTTGTTAGAGTTTGTATTGTTAATACGGTTTCTGGTAAATGTAGGACACACACATCCTGGAACATCCACTGCCATGCTGTGTGTGTGCGCGCGCGTCCGTCCGCCCATGTACATGTCATGCAAACATTGTGTGTGTTCATTTTGGGGTTCTGTGCAAGCGTTTGGGTCTGTATGTGTGTTTCTATGCGTTCATGTGTGGTTGTGTGTGTGTGTGTTCCTGTCTGTGTTGTATCTGTGTGGTGTGTTTGTGTCCCTGCTACGCAGTAGATCCTTGTCCCTCCTAAAAATGCGGTTTCGATGTCCCTGATTCCTGCCACAGTCGGTCCTCTGGGTAATTTCTTTCCAAGTCTCTATTTCTGTTTTAGTAATTATCTGACTCCTCAGACTCTGTCCCTCCAAGGCACCGTAATATGATTGAAATAGCTAAACGAAGACAGAAATATTTTCTCCATTTATCCCGGTCTCTGTGTTGTATTCTCGGAAGTCAAGATGGCAGATGTGGGTTCACGATCCGCGGTGGTAGCTGCTGGTCATGGTCATGCCTGTTTATTTTAAAATACTTTAAAGTAGGCCTGAGTAGGTACACACAGAAAAATAAAGGTGCAAGCTGGAGCCAAAAATGGTTCTTTGGAGTGATGCCATAGAAGAACCATTTCCACAAAGTACCTTTCAAGAACCTTTAATATCCCAAAGAACCATGGGTTTGTTCTTTGGGATATAAAAAATACTGGATAGTGGGTGATGGCATAAATGTGGAAAATAACCAAACCCCTCCATAGTATATATTGTGCAATTGCAAATGACAACAAAGGCAGATAAACAACAACACAATGCAGGTGTCTAAGCAAATGAGTGCAGAAATGGTTCTTAAAAGAACCTTGGTTCTTTGTGGAACCAGAGATGTTTCTTCTATGGCATCACTCCGAAGAACCATTTTCGGTTCCAACCGTTTTCTGTGTGGATGAAACATAAAAGGCATCTCTAAATCAACCAGTTCCCAGATCATCCATTCCACCTACTGACTGAAAAGAGGACAAAATTTGAATTTGCCAAACAATTTCCCTTGAGGTGGTGCAGTATCGCAGCAGTAATTCACTGTTGCATGCTGACTGAGTTAGATTTGTTACCGTGGTGTTAACTGTGATTTGTTTAGTGACACATATAGCACCCAGATGACACTCCACAATTGGAAAACTGACTACAACTGTTGACAGTATAACAATTGAAGCAAAGACAGAGGGAGAGATCATGCCCCTGCAACCTCCTTGTGAGCGACACACACCCCACCCGCCCTGCACCCTGCCTGCGCAGCTGGCCAGGCCGCTTGCGAAAGAGGCGCTGCCGAAACCCCCTTTTGTTTTTCTGGCTTTCCCCTTCTTTTTAGTGGGCCATATTAAAACCGTCTATGGCCTTTCTGTGGTCACACACTGTTCCAATTTCCTCCTCCTCTCTTTAAGTCCTCCTCTCCTCTTCTCTCCTCATCTTCTCCTCTCCTCTCCTGTCCCCATCTCTCGCTTCCCTCTCCTCTTTTATCCTCCTCCCTTTTACCCCGCCGTCGCATCAAGAAGCCGCCAAATTAGACGTCTGAAGCCGGAGCTCTAATCATACCGCTGGTCCAGTTTCGTTTGGCCAGTTTTGGGAGAACGGCGTGGTTCCTCTCCTAAAGACAGTTACGGGAAATTGGAGGAAATGGAAGTCCGTGCTGGACTAAGAACGGCCTTTATGTTAGGATGGAGAGACATTGACCACAGACACATCAAGGTGTGGGTACTGGCTGGTGGCTTGCCAAGGAAACCCTCCAAAAGTAGTAGGATATTGGCTCTCACCTCGATCAAGGGCTGAAAGAAAATTGGAAGAAAATGGAGAGAGGACATTTGGGAGCTATTGATTTCCAATGATGATGATGATGATGATGATGATGATGTGGATGATAATGATAATTTCTCCCTATTTCCGTCTCATTTCTGTTGTTTCATGAAACACCACTGCATGAAGCACCGAAGAACTAAATCCAGCACTTAAAGGGGAATACCACCCATTTTATCAATTCAAGTATGTTTTTCCTGTGGCCTAGGACAGACAGTAACTCTCCAAAACCAAAACACACAACTTTTTTATTAAGGCCTGTACTCACATCCACAGGAAGTCACCCTTCACACTGTAATGTCCTTCTTTTCCAATTCCAACACTGAAACTGAAACAGCACATTTTAGAGCCAAGGATAAACTCTAGTTTCTAGCAGTAAAGGACAGTGGTGAATGCTCACTGATACAAACTGACCTTTCCGGGGACATAGAGACAAAAACACATTTGAATACTGTATTTCAGGAGTAATCCACCTTAATTTCGTTGATGGATGACTCACACCTTTATATTTAAACGAGTTTATGAATTGGGCCTTTTAAAGAGTGTTAAACTTTCCCTTCGATAGTTGCTGCAAAGTGCAGATGCCCACCACACCCATGAATAAATCGAATTCAGCCAAAAATACCAAAAAGCACAACATGACAATTAGCCAAAGCAATCCCAGGCCTCGGTGATTTAGATGGCGTGAAAACAGATCCATAATATTATATGAAGCTTTGCATGTCAGACAAGCAAAACCCAGCAGATTTATTGAAGTTACGAATTTCTTTAAGTATATGAAATGTGACAGGCCGATTCAGTGGGCCAACTGTTTTTACATGTTTCTCACAGTGTGAGTTTCAGCGCATGCTTGTGTGTGTGTGTGCGTGTGTGCGTGCGTGTGTGTGTGTGTGTATATGTGTTTGGCTGTGACAGGGGAGTTTCCAGACTCCGCAGATCCTGATGAATGGGTCACTGTGTGTGTGTGTGACTGCGTGTGTGTGTGACTGTGTGTGTGTGTGTGTGTGTGTGTGTACAGTGGGTCAACTCTAACATTTGCCCACTCTTTATCTCCTCAATGCAAAATATTCCCCCTCTCAAATCCAGCAAACATGCAGCAGACAGACATGTTCACTGTTGGATGTTGCACATTACACACGTTCATCTCATGTGAACTGTCTGATTCACATGAGCTTGTTATTTCACCTGCCAGACTTCCCTACTCCTTCTAAGCCACGGATAGTTTCTGACCCAGAGCATCATCAACCACCGGTCCGTCTGATGACTCACACCCACCGACAAGTGGCAATCCGCTCAGCCTCCAGACACGCGACCATGACTAAATATCAACAGAGTTCCAAGCTACTGTGGCGAGCCAGATTAACAGGCTAAGACAGGCACAAACCCTTAAACCCCAGTCAAATATGATGTATTGGGGATAAATACTGCCGCCTGTGAACGACGATCCTCGGTCTAAATGAAGTCCACGCATCTGGTGCGAGGGCAGGCTTTGATATGTTCCTGCCACCAGCTACCAACACTGGAAGGCTTTATTCGTCCCGGTAGCGGAGCCAAAGTTCACTCATCTGGCTGAGCGCATGACAGTGGTCAGTGAATCATCTCCTTTACATTTGAAGGGTTTCATCCCAAAACACCATACATCCAATTTAACCAGAATCAGGATCAGAATGACTTTATTCAACAAAGGTCAGCAATTTCTCTTAGTTGCATTGGTGCAACTTTCATGACACAAGTTCTATTGTGGATCAAAACTCTTATACTGATTTGATGATTTGATTTGGTTTTGTTTCTTTTTACTATTCTTACAGTTCTCATTGCTTTTATTTCCTGTTGTTTTATTACCACTGTTTTCTTCTATTACTGTTTTCTTCTTTTACTGTTCTTACAGTTGTCGTTGCTTCTATTTACTGTTTATTGCAACTGTATTGTCTTGTTTGATTTTATGCTGGTCTGTACAGCACTTTGTAAACCGTTTTTAGGAAACTGCTGTATAAATAAAGTTATTATTATTATACTAAAGCTCACCCAAAGGAAAACCATGCATACAGAGAAACATAATAGAATAGAATAGAATAGAATAGAAGGAGAGAACATAGCAGAACAAAATATAAAAGAACAGAGCAGAACAGCACTGCAAAGCAGAAAGGAGGACAGGACTAAACTTTGCTCAGCTGAACAAGATATATATCACTGGAGCAAAACGCGACTTCTCATCGGTTTCCTGAGTTCATCTTTGGTAAGGACTTTCCAACCCCTCTGTTATGCTTTTTTTTTTTTTTTTTCTTTCACTGGAGCAAAGCACTGTTTGTCCCCGGCATCCCGGGTGCATCTTGAGTGACCTTTCTGGTCTGCTTGACGACGTAATGTTTTCTTCCTAACGGTCCCTTTCTCCCAGACAACCTAACTGTAGCTCTGCCAGCACTCTGTCTGCTCCGCTCATCAGGACCAGCGAGACCAGAACACAGTCACCCTCTGTCCCCCTGGTTATATTTTAGCCGTCTGTTTATTTCTCTAACAGGAAAGTGACAGATTTAGCCCATCAGACAAGGAGCGGGAGAGACTGACAGGAGAAAGGAAAGAGGATGTGCATGCGGGACAGAGAGAGGGGGGAGTAGAATGAAACAGGGAGAGAGAGAAAGAATGAAAGAAAGAAATTGTAGCTCCTGTGGCTCCAATTTGTCCCCTGCTAGAGAAGCCAAACAGTCTTTTGTCAATGGAAATGAGGGTTAGGGTTAGTGTGTGTGTGTGTGTGTGTGTGTGTGTGTGTGTGTGTGTGTGTGTGCGTGCGTGTGTGCTGTCAGAGCGATGGTGATGATGTCAGTGGGTCCCAGTCAGAGTCTAAACAAACGAAGATGAGCAACAGCTCTACTGGGAATGGATGAGAGTATGAGAGGACAAGACTATGAGAAAAAATAAGTGTACGAAAGGAGTGGTAGATTGATACATTTGGCTTAGAACGTGGTGAAGATGGCTAGAGAGTTGGAAATTGGAGTTGTAGATGAGGGTTTGATGAACATTAATGGAAAACAAAGAGTCATAGATGAAATAAGTGTTAGGAAGGAGTGATAGATGAAGAATTAGAGAAGTAGTGGGAGATAGAGGAGGAGAGTTGTGAATGATTCAAAATTGCATCAGAGTGTAGAAAGAAAGAAAGAAAGAAAGAAAGAAAGAAAGAAAGGAGGAAAGAAAGAAAGAAAGAGAAAGAAAAAGAAAGAAAGAAAGAAAGGGAAGAAAGAAAGAAAGAAAGATAGAAGGAAGACTATCTGTCAGTCAAATTTGAGCCCAGAGGAGGTGAAGCTCCGCCTCCGACTCTCATCACTGCCTTTGTTTGAAATCTTCATCAGAACAGGGTGTGAATTTTCAACACATCACGCATGTGTTACTTCCAGTGAACAAAGAGAAGAAGAGCTTGTCTGTCTAACATTCTGAAGCAATTTAATGACAAATTTAGTGTCAACAAAGATCAATAAATGTGGAACATTTTCAAAGAGGCAGAGCCAAAACCAGTCTTGGCTCGGCGTTTCAACCTTGACAGATCTGAAAACTTTCAGCACAGCATGTGATAAAGATTTGTTTACAGCAATGGTATTAGCACATGTTGAAAAGTACCTCAACATGTACTGTCTCTCACAGGACACACAGATGTGTAAAATATGACACATCCTTTTGAGGATATGGGAATCTCTTAAATATTCAACACTTTCCAGTGTTTATGTCTTCAGGTCCATTCAAAGCTGTGTGTGTGGTGTCATGCACCAAAAACACTCTCAATCCATTTTTACACATTCATTTTCCAGCATCTCTCTGAGCCTTACCAAGAACAGGCTGTTTCTGTCGCTGTGTCTTTAAGGCTTATTAATATTAACGACCCTCTCAGGGCCGTGCACAGACATTTTGGGGGGCAGGTGCTCAAGCAAAAAAAAAGGGCACCCCTCTCATAATTATTAATAAAAAATAAAGTTACATACAGTAGCACATCTTTTACTTACTTACATATTTATTTATTTCAATACCCATACACTCATGCAGATGTTTAATACTCAACAGATTTCTACAAAATTACTGTATCAATTCACACAGAGACGATGGTCTTTAGCATTCACTATTTCTACATGACTATTTCACCATGACTGTGATGGGTTCTGTATCAGGTGGCAATACATCTCCCTCATCCTCCTTACTGCTAGATGGCCTGATCCAGGATAGAAGAGAGCTGCTACCCTGGGCTGCCTGCTGTAGCTCCCTTTCTTTCTGTTTTCTTAGCCTGTCCTTTTCTGGCATTATGCTGCAATTGGTAAATGAGCAAAATCAATGTTGTGCATGATAATTAAGGGTTAATCTCCCAAAAATAGATCAACAGTACAATATGATGTATATTTGGGTAAGACTGCTTGGTGACAGAGTCGATGCATTACAACAGTAAGCCTCACCAGACTGTAACTGTCAGTGGCCCAACTTCAAGTACCGTACCACATAGCTACTTTTTCTGCAGACAAATTTTAATGGGCTATTTGTCATTTGGCAATGTTTTAATAATATTTAAGGTAAATACATGATATAGATTACTGCAAGTGTTGTAATGTAGACCTAACTTATATAAGGTTAGTACAAAATACTAATATTCAGCTAAAGTAGCTTCATGTCTGATTTAGAATCGCCAAACCACTTTGTGTAGTTAAAATAAATTGTGGGCCTATAATAAGATTTCAATAAAATTTGATGAAGGGTTAAACTTTCAAATCTGAGCTTGTAAAGGCCCTGGACTATTGTATTGAAATGACAATAAATTGGCTTGCCTACAGTAAATTTTGTGTCACAGGAGTAAGAATCAATAATTTACTAAGCTATATCTTAAAGCTTTTGCTAATCAGTATGAGCATGTACAGTGGACGAATCATATATTTGCACATTTTCTTGTGACGGGTGACAGGTCGGCTAACATTTCTGATATCCAAATATGATTGTATAGACTATTAACCACGTAATGCATATTTATTTGTTTCAGTTGCCTGACAAAGGAACTAGCCTACCGGAGTTCACTAGTTTTCATTGACGACGCTATTTTACGCCAGACTAGCTTGCTTGTTGTTAAACTTAATGGTGGGCTATTGCCAAGGCTTAGGGCTTAGGGCAAACACTATCGTTACCTGTCTGTCACCAATGAAGGCAGGTCAGGGAGACGTGATGCTGCTCCACAGGGCGCTTGATTTGCGTGCGTTAACTGTGGTGGCTGTGACAAGGGAAGTGGAAGAGGGAGGGGCAGGGGCTCGTGCGGTCTCGCAGAATTAGAACTCAAATGCAGTTGTCGGGCATTACAACACGCTTTTAATTGAGAATTGATGCCATGGGCCAAATTTAAAAACTAAAATATAAAATTAGAAAAAGAAATAGAAAAAAAAATGTCTTGCAAAAAGGGCACTTATCTAGTCAGAGGCCAAAAGGGCAGGTGCTTGAGCACCACCTGGGGTCTATCTGTGCACGTGCCTGGACCCTCTGTTCTAACCGTTTCAAGAGTGAAACATGAGACACCGCAGCCCGGCAGCTACAGGTAGGGAAAACTCTCCGGTAAATAGACAATTGCAACCGCTCAACCACTTTGAAAAAAACACTAACTCTTATTATTTCTTACAAAAATGATAATGAGCGAACCTTTGTGACGCCACAAAGTTACGGAAGTCCAAACAGCTCGTTTAGAGGCTCGGTGACCGTGCATTTTGATACTTTCACAATGTTTAGATAGCACATTCAACTCCTTTATAATCAAATAGGCAAGGGAAATTACAAATCACAATATGGAACCTATAAAAACACATCACGGTTCACAACTCTAACCCTGCCCAGTATTTTACATATATTTTGTTCATATTTTTTCAAAGAAACACTCTTCATCATGGTAATAATATATGGGAGTAAACAGTTTGCGGTAGCAGTTCCTGTTTTTCCCACCCGAGTCTTGCTCTCAACTTAAGATGGCGCCCAGATGAATAAGGCCAACTGATGACCAATATGAATATCATGATGTTAAGTGGAACGGCAAATGCTCCAGTGCCGCAGAATCATCCAGGATCTTGACAGAAAGCAGCGTAGCCCCAAACCCAAAGCCGACAGCATGAATGAACACTTATACGACGACTCCAATGTTCCAGACAATCAATCACCCATCCAAGTCCTCTTTTCTTCTTTCCTGCCCTACCCCTCCCTTCCTGTCATTTGCCGTATCATATGTTCCACCATATTCTCCGGGGAGAGAGAATATACGTAAACTTTAATCTGTAACTGACGGGCTGTCATTGCTGTTTGGGTGTGGAGGGAGTAGAAGGAAGGAGGGAGGGAGCAAGACACAGAGAGAGAGAGAGAGCGACAGAGAGAGAATAAGTGAAACCAAGAGTCTGAGATGTCACCTCTGTTTAGGTGTGGCGGGAGACAGAGAGAGACACAAAGAGGCTGAATGAAATAAGCACATTGAGAGAGAGACAAAAAGGAGGGAGAGGTAACAGCATTCATTATTTGTTATTTAATAATAGTTAAATAATAGTATTACTTTGCCCCATAAATTTAGCATTTCATCCTCTTACCCTCAAAAATCACAATAGCTCAACTACCTCTCCTGTTTGCTTATGTGGAAATTCCGGGGAATTAAATATTGTTGACGTCCAATGTTCTTGTCATTCTTTTGCTCAGTAAAATCAAAGTAGTGAGAATACTTCCACCTGGATAAAGTAAACTTTTCGTCCAATTCTCTTCAATCTGATATTTAGAGGGGGTGATAACAAAAGTAACTTATTTCTTTGATAGGTAACTGTAACTGTGCGGGCAGAAAACCAAGCTGAGTCTCAGTGAAGAGCTCATGGTCGCCCACACAAGAGAAGTGCTCCAGTACTGGGAGTGGAGTGTCCCCAAAGTCTCTCTGGCTGGCACCGAGGTGAGGACTGGATCGAAATGGAGGGCACACACTGCAGTGAGCTGGCTGAGTCCCAGTTGTGGCATATGGTGCTAGTGGGGATAGTGGCAGAGCAGGCCTTGGCAGCGTTGCAGTGACACACTTTGACAAGGATTAAGGCAAAGACAAGCGCAAGCTAGTCCAGGAGGAAGTGCAAGCAATGGTGGAAAAAATCTGAGCCAGAAGGATGGTAGGAGTGAGACAGCAAGGAGCATGGAGGAGATGGGAGCAGGCAATGGAGCCTGAGCTTTGGAGGACGGAGCCCCAACACAATCGAGTTCAACATCCAAGCTGTCACTGACATCCTACCAAGCCCAGAAAATCTCTGGGGAAACATTGATCCATCATGCCCCTGTGCCAGAGAAGAGGAACCCTAGAGCACATCCTCAACTGTTGCCCTCAAGCCCTGGGAGGAGGGCACTTCCAGTGGCACCATGACCAGGTGCAGAAGACAATAGCTGATACCATCTGTTGTAGCATCACCAACAGCAAGTGACTCCCTGCAGGAAAATGGACCGTCCCATTCCTCAGAGAAGAGCCACAGCTGCAGCTGGAGATGCCTTCTGGGATCCTCACAATAGCCTGAGCCTGGGAGCTGAAGGTCGACCTAGGGAAACAACCGCAGTTCCCAGACGCCATCGCAGTGACCACACTTAGGCCAGACATCATCTTTGTCTCTGAAACAACTAAACGGGTGGTCATGCTGGACCTTGCTGTTCCTTGGAAAGACAGGATGGAGAAGGCCAAATGAAAGAAAGAAGGCCAAGCATGAAGACCTTGGTAAGGGAGGTGGAGAACTCGTTGTGAGCCCATTGAGGTAGGCTGCAGAGGGTTTGCTGGCCTGTCTCTCTGTAACCTGCAGCCTTGGTGTGACAGGGGTTAATAAGAGAAGCCACAGCAAGAAAATCACAGACACCGCAGAAAGAGCCTAGATGACTGTGGATCACGAGGATTGAACCGTGGACTGGTATCACTAGTTGGACACAAGCCGGGACTTGATCAAGTGTGGCTGGGCCGCCTAGGCAAGGGTGTCTGATGTCAACACCTAATGACCTCAGGTTACATCACTGAAGATGTGTCCAAGTGCAACTGAAGATGTGCTATATGATATATATATGTGTGATAAAGACGGAGAGAGACTGAGACAGATAATGAGAAGAAGACAGAGAGAGTATCAGAAGCAGTGAGATCGAGACATTTCCCTTCTGGAAGAGTGTTGAATGGAAGGAAAGGGCAACACATTCTCATAAAATTTTGCTCAAAGAGCGCAAAGTTTTTTTTTACATTACAAACATTATGTTCCTCCATCATGAAAAGATTACATGGCAATAGCACAAATGGGACAGGGCATTTCCACATGTTCATTGTGTGAAAAGGTTAGCTAATGGTCAAGTTAGACAACTAAAACAACTTCGGTTAAGGATTGGGTTAAGGATTGGGTTAAGTTTAGGCGACTTAGACAATTTGGTTATGGTTAGGGTATGGTTATAAGAACCAATTTAGCTAAAAAATAAAACTCCACTCACAGTAGAAAATTCCTTGAGACGAGTCGGGAACCTGGGTCACCAGATGTATCTGCCCATCCATCACCTAAATCTCAATGCTCTTACTTTCCATCGCGTGTTTTCAGTGTCAAACCCCAGCTGTTTTTAGTCGTGTCTCCTCCACGTAATCCCTTCGTGGTGGGGAACATTTTTCTCTCACTTAGCGCTTAGTTACATTTTCAGACGTTGTGCTCATTTCATGTAATTGCGGGAGACCAGGCTGGAAAGGGAGAACGAAGCAATACGACAGACACTATAGGAAGGAGAGGAGAGGGAGAGAGGGAGAGACAGAAAGTGAGGAGGAAGGAGATAGAGATAAAACATGAAGAGATCATTAGTGGATACAATATCTTTAGTCAATCTTGTAGCCTGTAAAAGTGTTATTTTCCCAAACAAGTTCTTAAATTACCTACTCTCCTTAAACGCTCACCATCGCTTTTTTAATTTGATCAATTCAGAGTAGGTATCACTTTTTTGAGATGGACCAGCACTCCAAAACCCCCATTTCAGAGAGAGAAACAAGTGGTCAACTAGACACAGGTGACAGACCGATCCATGTGTAACACTCTGTCACTCCTCACCTCCCTCCCTGCTCTTCAACATCCATGGGAATCTCATCCATTTTACTCCAGCTGGCACTCAACTGTGTATGTGTATGTGTGTGTATCTGAGAACGTGCATGTGGATGTCTGTGTACACACCCACAAGTGTATGTCTGAGTTTGCACATTTGTAAATCTGTGCGTGTGCATGTACGTGTGTGTGTGTGTGTGTGTGTGTGTGCGTATTAGGCGGGATTCGTTTTCTTCCACATGGGACAGCTTAATGCTGATTTATGCCATTCCTCCTCTCAGCAGTCAGGAGAAAGTTTTCCCACCTCACCAGAGAGGGAAAGAGGGAGAGAAAAATAGGGAGAGGCAGAGAGCAACAGATATTACGCAATGCAAAGCAACCTATTTGGAACAATGACAAAAACAAACTATAAGTCCAAGTAGCTTAAAGTGTTATCTGACCCTAAAAAGAGATTCAGATTATGTCCGAGCAGCTCTCTGTTGTCAGGGATAGAAAGCAGAGATGGACTCCAACCAAATACGGCGACCGCCAAAAGTCAAAGTAAGACACAGGAAATCTTTCAAACCAAAAGAAAACAGAGTTTGCGGCCGCTGTTTGACAGGTGAGTTTGAGACAAATACATTTCCTTGTAGAGAAATATACTTTTATGAGTTTGTTTCCCAAATCCCCTATTTCAGAAAGCTTTATGACTTAAAGGAACAAAAATTATACTAGGAGAGAGAAAACTGTATCCTGCCCAATATTTATTGACTTACACAACCTGTGGAACAGTGACCACACACACACACACACACACACACACTCATTTGATTCTGATCTTCTTATCATGTTAAAATATTCTAATATTCATATTCTAATCGTAAGTAATTATTAGTATTTTATTCACATTTAAATGTAATTGTTTACACAATCTCAAATCAGGGTGAAAACCCTCTGAAACAGCTTTAAGAGCATCATGGGACACTAAAACTCTCTGAAACACACACACACACACAGACACACAATATTGTTCTCAAATTCTGTGCAAGTCTCAGTTGAATTCAATCAAATCAAATAGAATAAAATTGAACTGAGCTGTGAGAGGGTGAGAGGTGGAAAAAAGAGCACAGGGCAGAGGAAGAGAAATAGGAGGAGGAAGAAAGAGAGGGAGGTGGACAAAGAGAAAAAGAAAAGATAAAGTATGGTGTTTGATAGAAAAGGAAGGAAGGAAGAGAGGGATGGACTAGCAAGAGAGAGAGAGAGAAAACATGGAAATGTACAGTACATAGTACAGTAGTTGAAAGAAAGAAATTTAGAATCAGCAATTATAGTGGCATATAGAGGCAGGGTTAGATGAGAGTTACAGATGAGAGAGGGGTAGAAAGAGAAGAGGAGAGGAGAAAGTCAGACAACAAGCAAATCATGCAGAAATATAAGAAGCAAAATAAATTGGGAAGGGGAAGGGGGCTGGCATAATGTGAGAGAAATTTCCATGTCTATGCTTTAATTATGTGGTTACCAGATCTCAGTGCTCCGTTCCTGTCTCTAGAAGACAGTCGAAGACAGAGAACCAATCAGAGATAGCTGTCACTTCCCTCTATTTTTCAGAGAGCCAATCATCTAAGTGACAGGAGTATAAACACGTCACCTACTATGCTATTGTGCTACTCACAGAACTATGCTGTATGCTGCTGTCATTCCAGTCGCTGTGTTTACCTTCGTCCCTCCTCCACCCCATCACCACCACCGTCCAGGCTGCAGAGGAACTCCCCAGGGGGGCGGGGCTTCCTAATTCCTACTTCCATCCCGGATGTACTCCTAACTTCACGAATGGGAGGAGTTCCTCCATGGAGCTTACGCCAAAGTTTCCATCATGTTTCATGTCATGAATAAAGTTTTTCATTTGAGCATTCATCCTAGTGTCTCCTGATTGAAATCAGTTTATATTAAATTCTTCAACACATAAATCATTAAATACACCCTCGGTCAATAAAGAAACACCATAAACTACCATGAAAACACCATCAATCGCAGGAAAAATACATAAAGCTGCACTAGATGAGATTTTCATGTAAAAATACCCACATCTTCACAAAGTCGGGCAGCAACAGAGAAGAGCGTTCCATCCCCTCTAATTGAGACCCTGTAAACTTTCCCTGTTTGCCCAAATGAATTTCTGGTGTTGGGTACAGTTCTCCACCACAGGAGATGACAATTCGAAACTTAAGAGTGAAATACAAACTGTAGCAGTGAGTAGTGCTCGGTCCAGAGAAAGCTGGACTCACCAACATTAGATCTTTTCCTCTCTCGTCCCTTTGGTTTTCTTTGGTATAAAGCATCAAGCGTCGGTACACATGAGCGTACTGTGTGCAGTTTACATTGAGGTGCTTAAATTTCTACCATCCCATTGGGAATCACCCGTCCAGCCTCGGTGGTGTTACTGCCATGCTCTGTCTTCTCAGCTACACCGCACCAGGTCTCTGCCGCTCCACCCTTCCTCTTGTCACAGTTTAGCAAATCGTCCATGGGTGAGATTTATAGGGTGAATATGAGAGCAGAAAACAGACTAGGCTTCTCTCGCGAACTGTCGCCGACACGGGCCCATATTTCATACAGCCTCTCAAACCACACATCCCGGTTTCAAGCCACACATCATGATCTCAGCCCACACATCATGGTACATGCTTTAATGCTGTCCATCTGCCGGTCTGCCAGCCCAGATATAGTGCGTTTCATCACTTTGATACCGAAGTCTGATATTTTTGTTGCCGGCAACACAGGGGGGAGAAAACTGTATATGTTTTTCTATGTAATTACACAGCAATCAGGAGAACAAATCTGAGCTGCATACATGAAAAAAAAAAGATTATAGCTGGTACTGTAACTCTAGTCTGAATACCAGAGAGAGAATATCAAATGTGTGCCGGAGACACACACACACACACACACACACACACACACACACACACACAGGACCATGCCTAAAGCAACACCAGTGGCTCCAACCTCAGTCTTCAAAAGCAGTTCCAGCCTTCTGTTGTCATTCCATAAGTCTTCCACCACAAATTAAATTTTCTGTGTCAGTGATTTATGCCGTGAAGAAAAAGCCATAAAAATACTAGATCTCTGTTTGAGTCCAAGGACTTCTAGTCATCTGTTCTAATATTTTTGTTTTTTCATTGTGAGAAATGAGAGAACAACTAAGTCGCTGAATTTCCAGAGGTATTTTCACAGAATCTTGTGATATCAATTGTTTTCCTGCTTGGCAGTTTTATTGCAAAGTGCTTTAATACACATTAATACAGATAAAAATCAGGAGAGAACTAACAAACCACAAATTTGTATGTGTGTGCATGCGTGTGTGTGTACCAATGACGCAACTGTAGGTACAAAGATGGGTCATGTGTATCGAAATGAAACATCCCGAATACAATCACCATGGTGAGATGCATCCATTCATGTAAAATAGGATCACAGGTTATTTAGCAATGCTCATGATGGAAAACCTTAATGCTAATACGTCTGACATGGAAAATAATCATGGGCAAACATGGGTCTGGTAGGAGCCGGACCGGCGAAAAAAATGAGTTGGGAACATTTTTGGATATTTTAAGAGAACACAAGAAGCTAATTCAACTTATTTTGCATATAATGTTTCTGTTTTTGGGGCCGTCCAAGTGTGTGGCAAGCTAAATTAACCACATCCCAAGAAGTTCAGATACTGGAAACACCATAATTGAATACATTTTGGCCATGTTCTGGTACAATATGTATATTATGAGGAGGACTTGGCATTTCCTCTTCGAAGTGACGCGCTCACCCTTCCTAAGGTCAGTCTTTTCAGATCATTGCCCCGTTTTTATCGAGGGACAGATATCAACCTTTTCTACTGTTTTTTTTTTCTATTTTCTATTTCTTTTTCAACAGATGAAACTAATCTTTAGGGGCCGTTAAGTGATCCTGTGAAATTTCATTCAAAACCCTGTTTCAACTGTATACCAAAAAAGCGCCAAATGACAGTGAGAGGTAACAGTTTGAAAAATTGAATGAAAAATTAATGAATATATGAGGTCAAAATTAGGTCTCTTCTTTGTTGCAGCCTTACTTTGTGATTTAGGCTGATGAGACTAAGTGTAAAAATTTTGCCTAGTGCAGCTTTAATGTGAGAATTATCACGCTTATTGGTAAAGTAAGTAAAAAGTAAGATTTTGTACAGTAAGTCTCACAAGCTGAGAACTCCTCTACACACAGATTGGCTGTAGGTGTGAACTGAAAGGTGAGCTGAGGTCATCCTGCAATTTTAGATTCTGAGAACATTCTGAGAAGTGTGTGTGTGTGTGTGTGTGTGTGTGTGTGTGTGTGTGTGTGTATGTGTGTGTGTGTGTCAGACACTGATGTTGAAATCAGTCACCCTCCAAAGGCCCAGTGTGAGACAAACAGGCCATGCTGCCAAGAGACCGAGGCAGGAGACCGGGAAGCATTTAAACTGGAAACGAACCAGGGAACAAGGGGAATTCTCCAAAAGACTAATTTGTCCGCAGTGACATAAAAGCACCATTTAATGTTTCCCCATCATTTTGTTTTCTGTATATTTCATGTAACTACACATGGGCTGTGTTTAACAGACTGTTAAAATGACCAACATGACTAATTATGTGAATCAAGTAACCAAAACAACCATTAGAATGAATGGATGTCCTTTGTGTTCAACCATAAAAATACTAAAATGGATATACTCATTAACTGTGTTAAAATATATTGCAAAAACATCCAAGTTTATTTTCATAAACTTAAAAAATATCTTTGTCCATGCTTGACTACACTAACTCTGTACTGATGCCAAAAATTATCACCACAGGCTCAAACAAGCAAAAATCAATGGAAAAACAGTGTGAAGGTCAGAGTAAACATTTAGAGACTACATTTACTTTTTGGGAGTTTGGCCCATTGGTCATCTTACCCAATGTGTGACAAGAGGATTGGCACCAAAATCAGCTCTGTGTCTTCGTAGATAATAGGTAGCCTAGGTAGATATCTGTGTGTGCATGCTAATGCTTCAGCTTACAGTATGCTAACTATAGCATCGTAAAAGTGAGAAAACAAGAACTTGTAGCAGCTCTCAGGCTGGATGGTCAGTTAATTTTAATAACACACGTCATTAAACACGTCACCTGCCTGGCTTGTTTAGGAGATTGGTAAAATAGAGGTAAAATTTGACAAGTGAATGCATGAATCTCTCGTCCTGCGAGACTTCCAGCACGTTTACACTGGAAGTGAGTGAAGTTAGCCAAAAAGCTAAAGTTTTTATTTTTTTAATGTCCGTATAATGAATTTTTATGTCTATTTTACCAATCCCCTAAACAAGCCTGGCAGGCTTACAGGTTTAGATATGTGTCATTAACTAACCCTCCAGCCTTAGAGCTACTACAAGTTCTCATTTACTCACTTTTAGGATATGATTACTTAGCATACGGTATGCTAAAGTGTTAGCATGCACACCGGACAGAACGAGGCTATCTACTGGAGACAATGGTCACATTTTGGGTAAGGTCAAACCCCCAAATGTCAGAGTAGTCATTATTATGCAAAAGCCCAAATATTTTTTTATAAGTGTGCCACCACAATAAACACATGTTAAACTTAATCATAATTTGGGGATGAAGCATTCTTAAATTTAGTTTAGTGGAAAGTACGCTCAACTTTTGTTGATTCCCAGTTGCCACTTGGGCTTAGTGCATGCAAAAGTTATTTCCAAACCCTTAGGTGGAGTTCAGACACACAGAGAAGGAATTTTAGGGCCTCTAGTTCAAGAAGGCTCAAGTCAAACATAGCAAAGCACTAGAACAGCAAGGATTTCTAATATTAAAGTGCAACCACAGGTCTGGATGAGGTATACTGTAAAAACAGTGTGACATCCAAAGCGGTAAGGTGGAGTCGTGAGAAATGGTAAGGACTCTAGAGGTGGTTTTCTCAACACCCGTCTGACTCATATTATTATACGTTGCCAACGACTTGCATAGGACAATTTGCGGCTTAAGGCCCTTTATTTAATCCCAACGTTTCAACGAGAGTGAGATAAAGACATTTGCGCAATTGATCTTCAGTCCAAAGAGGGCCTTTACGCCCCGAGGGGTGCTGTTGTTAAGAGAGGTTTTTAATCTCACTGAGATCAGTGTTTGATTAAAAGATTTCTAAATTTCTAATAAGGATGGATGTAGTATTGTCTGTCTGTGTGTCGATGGCATAAGACAGCATTACCACACTGTTTGTCTGTTGTTAAGGGGGTGAAAAATGTCTGATATGGTAGTGATTTGTTACTGGAATAGGTTCTTACATAGGCAGCGCTTTCACTGCATCTTATAAACTAATTTTCCTACAACAATTATGGCACAATTTTTATTACCAACCTATTTTAACAGTAGATGTAAACTATCGGACGTTCCTCAACACTCTGAAGCTGTTAGATCACACTTGATTCATGAAATATTTTCCCACCCATCTCCCAAAAGTCTGTTGTAAAACAGTTGCAGTGGAGCCAGTGAAAACACAGCCAGGAATTTCAGTGCCAGGCCTAATAGCCTAAAGGTAATAATGGCGGTGGTTAAGTTCATCATTCAGCAGTGCGCGTGCTCTCTCACTTCTAGACAGTGAGTGTTTCTGTCTGTTTATCTGTTCCTATGACTGTCTATTGTGTCTGTTTGATCATTTGTCTTTATGCCTATTTATATGTCTGTCTCTCTGAATGTCTGCTTGCCTTCCTGTCTGTCCGTCTGTCTGTCTACCGCAAACGTGCTTTATCCGTCTGCATCCGTCGCTCATAATTCCCTCTAAACCTTTACAGATAAAGTAACAGCAATGCTCCATGGAGAGTGTTGGTGCCCGCCCACTCTCCTCTAAAAATGGACACTAACTAGTTCCTTTTAGAGTCTGAAAAGAAAATTACTTAGCGTCCATTTATAGGGTTCAGGGAAGCTGGTGAAACTTCCCCCGGGGACTTTCTCCGGGAAGCTGCGGCTCAAATGATGCAAATGATGGCAAATCAGGCCTCGCATCAGCACAGTACGCTAAAATGATTTTAACATCACCCGCTGGCACACACACACACACACATTTGACATTTACATAGGCATTTGGCTGACACTCTTATCCAGAGCAACTTACAATGCAGCAGCAGTTTAAGCTGGAACTCTTAGATCACCAACATCACAAGCAATAGTAAGGAGTGCAAAGAGTCGAAACCACAACACCCAGACAGCAGATGTGAGAACAACTCTTTCATATTCATTTATTATAGTGTTTGGCAATGAAATAAATGCCATATGCACTGTCACACAAATGCAACACATAAACAAAAACAAACACGCAAAAACACATGCACAAACACAATTTTTCTCCGGGCATGACGAGGCACAATTACTACTATTGCTGCTGTTTATGATGTTCCTGGAGTGTAAATGCTGTGTCCAGAGGGTCAAAATTTTGGTTTCTAAAGATTTGGTTTGATCTGGTGCCATGGAGTAAAGAACTGAAGAGAAACACAGACACAGTCATGGACGTAAAAAAAAAGTTTCTCAGCAAAGCAAACAGATCTTGTTGTTGGGTTGCAGCCTGCCATTTTTTTAACATCTGTTGGGAAGATAAAGTTTAGATGCTTGCAAGAAAATGTAGTACATTTCTTAAAAAAGATTGTGTTTGGTGCAGTACAGCGCTTTAATGGTTTGTATAATGTGGAGTACATTGTGTATTTGAAGTATTCACAATAAGATCATGAAGCAACTGGCTTTCTTCTCGCTTCTCATTTGAATAGCTGGTCAACATTTACTATGACAACAACATTTCTTACATGAGAGTTACAGTCTCATAAAATTTTGGGAAAGCACAAACGTTTTGGCCAGGAATTATGCGAACATTACGTTCCTCCACCACAAATTGGATTATGTGACAATAAAACAAATTGACCATGCCATTTTCACCTGTTTGTCATGTGAAAATATTTTTTTTTAAGTTCAGGATTAAGGTTTGGGTTAGTTGTAGGCATCTAAAACACTTTGGTTAAGGTTAGGGTAAGGTTTCGGTCATGGCCAAATAAGAAAAACATTCGCTAGAAATGAAAACGTCACTCACAGTAGAAAACTTCCTGGCATGAGTTGGGAATTGAACCCAGGTTGCCAGAGTTGAAGGCAGATGTAAACGTCCATCCATCACCCCGACCACACAACACCCTTACTTTCCAGCATGCTGTTTTAATCTCAAGCGGCTGCCTGTTTCTAGTTGTCTCATTCACATAATCCTTTTATGGTGGGAAAACGTCTTCCTCTCAGTTTTCGGCACGGAGCACATATTTGCTTTGTAAGTCGTACGTCGGGCTCATTTCACAAACTTTTGGGAGACCAGGCTCATCTATACATGATGCTTGCCATCTAGATTCCCCCTTGACCTCCAAGACAAAATCCCTAAAACAATATTTCAAAATCTTTAAATATGCTTAGAAATTATGTGTTAGCCGTCAACCTCTGTGTTTGTGCTCACCTCCAGTGTTCAGGCTTTTTTCCTTATTTACATTTACATTTTAGGCATTTAGCCAAGGGCGACTTACAATGTGTACATCAGTTGAATAAACCTAAGTTACTATATCACTTTAAATTACAAGGAAGTCAAGGAGTGCAAGCCAGCAAACATTTGATATTGAATAGATGTTGATACTGCCTGCACCAACTTGCACCAACTACTGCACCTGTGTAAATGTGTTAAAATGAAAGTGAAATGGCTGCTAAATGCATTGTTTTGTGAAATCACGACCTAAATCTTTCTGATATCAAAACATTTTCTAAAGCAGTTTTAATATGGATTTTTACTGAGCCATGTGTCACGTTAAGAAAATTTTGCACCCGTTTGGGTTTGACGTTGAGCCTGCACGTGATGTGGGATTGGACTTGGCCACGTCTTGCACATTGGCGTCCATGAAATGCTTCCTAGGAAAAGCCAAGGCCTTAGTGGGCCTAACAAGATTCCTGTGACCGTAGAACGATCATGCTGGAGCAAGTGCTTGGAAAAGAAAAAAAAGAGAGAGAATTAGAGCTACGGAGAGAGCGGCCTGGTTTCCTGCAATTTTGTGAAAAGAGAACGATGTCTTAAACTGCAAATCTGCGCTCTGTGCATGAAAAATGAAAGAAGTATGTTTCCCCGCCACGAAAGGATTATGTGAAGGAGACTAGAAACAGCTGTGGTGGAAAGTAATAGCACAAAGGTTGGATGGTGTATGGATGGTGTTGGGTGGGTATATACATTTGCCTTAAACTCCAGTGACCCAGTGACCCAGGTTCAATTCTACTGTGAGTGTGAGTTTTCATTTTCAGCAAAAGTTTTTCTCATATAACTCATATAAAATGTTTTAGTTCCCTAACCTTAACCAAAGTTGTTGTGCCTAAACCTAACCCCAGCCTTAATCTATAACCTTAACCATAGTTGTTTTACAAGCCTGAATTGAAATGTTAGCTGCTAACTTTTCCATGTGTCCAATTTGTGCTATTGTCACATAATCCAATTTGTGGTATTGTCACGGAATCCTTTTATGGTGGCGGAACTAATCTTCGCATTATTCATGCCCACAACATGTAATCAGTGTTTCAGTTTGTGGTCATTTCACAACATCTTATGAGACTGTGTTGGAGAGTGATAGGGGTTTTTTAGAGCAATCAAGAGCGAGCGGAGAGGGGAAGTCATCCGGTGGGAAGAGGGTGACATGAGGTTTCGGTCTATGACGGAAGACAGGGAGTGAATCTGCTGATCTGACTGGAGTGAGAGGGTCTTTCCACCATTGGTCAACTGGAGACCGGCTTGAGCGATGACCGGACCGGGTGGTTGCTGGGAAGACAGAGGTAAGCAGTCGGTAGTGGTTGAACGTAGAGCCCAGCCTGGTGTGTAGGGCTGGACCCAAGGCCTGCAGGTTTGGGGGTACAAATGTGTCCCTTGTGTCTAATTTGGGTCAACGACTTGTTAAACCCAAATTACGTGTCGGTGGCACGTAAAGTGTTCAAATTCTGTGTTCCCAACACAAAGCGGTTATGTAAAGGAGGCATGACTATAAACGGGAAGTAGTCTCACACTGAAGTAGTTCAGCGGAAAGTAAGGGTGTTTTGGTCGGGGTGGTCGGCGTTTGCCTTCAGTGCCGGTGACCAGAGTTGAATTCTCAGCTTCTACAGAGGAAATCTTTATTTTTAGTTAAAGTTTTTCTTATTTAACCATGACCAAAGCCTTCCCCTAACCGTAACCAAGTTGTTTTAGTTGCCTAACCATAACCCAAACCTTAACCAAAGTTGTTTTAGTTGCCTAAACTTAACCACAACCACAATCCTACCCTAACCAAAGTTGTTTTAGTTGGCTAACCATAACCTTATTCCTAACTGTAACCAAAGTTGTTTTAGTTGCCTAACTTAACCACTTGCCAACCTTTAGCTGAAAATGCTGTGTCCAGTTTGTGCTGTTGTCGCGTAATCCAGTTGGCGTTATTGTCACAGAATTCAATTTCTGGAGGAAGAACGTAATTTTCACCCAATTCATGTCCACAGCACGTAAATTGCCTTTCAGAGTTTGTGCTCTTTTCACGACTTCTTATGAGATCAAATTGATTTTTTTCAGACGCCTGGAAGCAAAACTTAAGTAACAGCACTACTGATTACCAAGACCACCAGTGTTGATGGTTGACTGCTCAGAAACTCAACTGAGGACATTTGGCAGAAAATTAAGTGCTGAACCAAACTGAAATTTGACTTTAATTGATTCCTGGTAAGATTCATTGACGGTGAAAGTCATCTGACTCATTTGCCCAGAAAGTGAAGTCATAAAAACAAAGACACACATCACACACTGTGAGAGTTTGGTTGTCATCACTGTTTGTTGCGTGCCTCGCAGCTTTCCCAACAGAGGGCTTTGTCTTCATCCGAACCCCACAGCAAATACCAGGACACCCAGTCAGGCACTGCAGTCACTTCCACAGTCGCTGGGTCCATTACCACACTCATGTTCATAACTACTTTAAAAAACTAAAGGTAAGGGGATTATTTCATTTACTGAAGTTGCTGTAGAGTTCTGCGTCTTTGACTCACGAAGGTGGGTCGTTTATAATGCTGCTTCTGGTTTTAAAGTTTAGGTTTAAAAATACAGATGGTACTTCCACTGCTGTAAAATGAGGTTTTAACCAGCAGTGAAAACAAGGCCATTTTGTGGTCTGGTTACCACTATGGAGTCAACCCTCTCAATCCAGGAGTGTGAATCACATTCTTAATGAGAGAATGCTATCTAAACCACATGTAAACAATTAGCCTTCAGGATAGCAGGGCTGTTCCTAGCGCTGTTTTTGTGTGTGTGTGTGTGTGTGTGTGTGTGTGCGTGTGTGTGTGTGTGTGTGTGTGTAGGGTTGTACATAGACTGAGTAGGAATGCTGCACTTTCCCAGACCTCGGCAGAGAGAGAGAGTAACAGAGAAAGTCCACACAAAATGAAAAGGATGATTAATAACTGATACCACACACACACACTCTCTCTCTCTCTCTCTTTCTCCCCCTCTGTTACTATACATGTGAGCCCCTTCCATTACCCACATGTCTACATGCATTCCCTAACTATATCCCTATATCCTTATGTCTAACTCAAAGGCATACTGAGCAGGATTTTCCCCCTTGAAATAGCATAAACTCATCCAAAAATGATCCTACTCAATCATTACTTATGGCCCATTGGTAGTGTGTGACAGTGTGTGTGTCTGCAGAGAGCCTGCTGCCTTCTGCCTGGATTTTCTTATTTCTGAATGTTCAGGACGCTTCTGGGTGTCAACCTTTTGGCAGTAGGTGTGTCCGCCTGCAACCAAAACCACTGCTGAATCCTTTTATATTGAAAAGCCTCGCTGGCTACGGTAGCGGTCCTGAACTCTGATACACATCGTAACTGGAGTTCTGGTCAGAGCTAGTGTTTGTCGTGAGGTGTCAGCTAGCTACCGTTGTTAGCGTAACTTCGTTGTAGTAGAAAAGCTGATAGCTAGCTAGCTAAGCTAACCGTCACCTACCTGTCCAACAACAAACAAGCCAACTCCACGTCGCTCCTCATCCTTATTCTCTCCTCAATACTCGCCAACGGGTGAAAGCCAACCCCAGATTCACTCTCATTTTGGAACGAGCCTTGTCTGCTTGGCGTTTCGCCTCACTGTAGTTTGCGTTTTGTACCGTTCTGGCAACCGCGTTCATGGGGTGTATACTTTGTGTCTCGTTGAGCTAGGGAGGAGGGGTCAACTTTGAAAGCCACAACCGGCAAAATCCTACTCAGTATGCGTTTAACCCTTATCTAACCTAACCCTAATTTGAACTGTAAATATACTAAGCTAAGCCCTCTCTGCAGAATGGCCCCTGTTCAAAGTGAAGACCAGCCAGCTCACTTCCTCGGGGAACAACAACAGCCCGTGCCTGATTAAGACGAATCTCTCTGTTTCTTTCAATTAGCAATCTCTTGATAAGACCGGCCCCTCCCTGCACTTCAAAGGCCAGAGCGCCCTGATGTCCCTGATGACTCGTCCCACTGATGAAGAGCTTAAGACATCCCAGCAAGCATAAATCTGGGACAAGGAAACCCTCTTGGTGCCAAGACATGTGGCTCCGACCGCACTCTTTTCCTCACTTCCTATCCTTCTCTGTTCCTCTCTCTGTCTTCCTCTGTCTTATTCTTTCTCATTATCTCTCTCTCTCTCTCTCTCTTTCTGTTTCTCTCTTTTTTGTCCCCCAGGCTCCTCTAAACCCTCTAATGTATGTTTTCATCCCATAGTGACAAACCAGAGGATGCAATTATGCAAGAATCTGTGTGTGCTGCATGCATTTTTGTTCTTGTGCATGTGTCTCATGTGTGTGTATGTGGGCATTTCAATGTGTGTGTGGGTGCACATACATATATGCACGCATGTATGTATGTGTGTTTTTGTGCTTATGTTTTTCTTTGTGTGTGAGTGTGTGAGCATTCCCACTCGCTGGTTTGCGGTCAGAAGGGTGGAAGAGGAAAGGAGGAGGAGGAGAAGGGAGGAAAATTAGGGAGGCCCCAAGGCACTACTCCCTTGTTGTTGATAAGAAAACAGCTCTGTCTTTTTGTGAGTCAGGCGTGTCCAACGTTACACAGACTGTAAAATCTCCACGTAAATATTTATCATGGTTTCCAGTGGATGCGCTGAAAATGAAATGGCCAATATGTCGTCGTTAACCAGCCTCATCCTGACTATGCTAACTGTAATATGGTGTTAAAGGCTGCAAATTGCACTTTTACAACCGACATGTTACTACCACCACTAACAACTCATTTTCACTTTCCTGAATTGTATTGTACCGCCCAGCTTCACTCAAATGTACAGTTTGTGTAAAAGTGTGTACTTGTGCAGCAATCCCCAAAGTCAAAGTCCTTGTCCATCTGAAAAGGATTAAGCCACCAAATAGAATGTATGACTGACTATTACTATTCCTCCATTGATCTCCCTCTTTTGTATCTATCTAAATCATGTGGTTTTATATATTGCACACCCAATTAAACACAGTCAGAGACTCCAGAGGCAAGAGAGACTGAGGAATGAACTAATCTGGTAAGTGTTGTTTGACATCATGACAAGTGAATGATAAGACTCTGTAAACAAGTGTGTGTGTGTGTCTTTATCTAAGTGTGTGTGTGTGTGTGTGTGTGTGTTCAAGAGTGTCTGTATGTGCGTTCTATAAACAATGGCACAGCTCTGTATGCTCATTAGTGCTGCTCTCATCCAGTCCCATTACACATTTATACAATTAGACAGAGAGAGCAGAGCTAAAGCAGTGTTCCCAATGTTCTGGCTAGCACACATAGCAACCACCCGTTAAAAACAAATCAAGGAGCCGGGACCCTGTGCAGTTGGAAGGTTTTCCAAGCTCTACATGTCAGTGATTACCGTAACCTAACTGTCCCTTGTAGCTGATGCTCTGCTGGACTGGTTTGGGAGATGATGGCGGGAAGATTCAGCAGGACGGTGTTGGTATTCGGTGTGTTTTCAGCTGTGTTCAACTGCCTACACGCCTCTACAGAAGTCTGTACCAATTCTATCCTACCTGGAGCTAAAGGTAAGGCTTGTCTCTCAATGGAAAATCCCAAAGACAAAATACAAGGTGACACGAACCCATCCAATGCGATATTCACACCATGTCATTTTCTTACTATTTAACCACCACCAGTCTTAGAGGGAATGGGTTCAGGCTGTGTGTTTTCTGTTTTACATTTTAAATGAACTATATAATTTTTAATTGTATAGACCAGTCCAAGAATTGTACTATATAGATTTAAAGTAAAGTCATCAAAGTTTCTTTATTCTAGGGAAACTTAGAGGGGGGAATATTTGTTTCATCTTTTGCTATGACTTTGGCCCTTGCAGTCTTTACTATTGTTTGCTTGTAATGTCGGAGATATAGGAATTCAAGCACTTTTCATGCACAATTCATGCACTTAATTGTAAATGGATAGGAGTATCGGCTAAATGGCAAAAACACGAAGGTCAATGTAAGTGTGTAAACTACAAAGCTCTCTGAATGGAAAATCCCGTTGACAAAATACAAGATTGGGGAGGGATTAGAGAGCTGATGAAAAAGGTGCCAAGCATGTAATGTCCTGCAGTTTATTAGCCAGCACTCTACCCCACAGTCTTCTCCCGTTGGTGTGTTTTCTCTTTTACGACATCCAGTAGCTTGTTCCCCTGCTGATTCAGACAGCAATAACTGTGTTGGGACAACAGACAGACCTAATAAACTACACAGTAACCTCCATTATTTTTTTCTTTCTTTTTTTTTTTTAGTTCCATTTACATGAGTGAAATATATGGCTTTCAGATCTGGCTCAAAAGGGAGCCAAAAAGATGTGAACATGTAGAAGAAACACGGTGCAGAAAAAAGATGTACTTTAGGTACCATGGAAAGACACATTTAAGTTACCTTCATTGTATTATATTGGTGTTATTTTGGTTAAACAACCAAGTCCTGTTGTGAATAGTTTTCTCTTCTCTTCTCTTCTCTTCTCTTCTCTTCTCTTCTCTTCTCTTCTCTTCTCTTCTCTTCTCTTTTCTTTTCTTTTTTTCTCTTCTCTTCTCTTCTCTTCTCTTCTTTCCTCTGCTCTCCTCTCCACATCTCTTATCTTCCCTAACTCTTCAACTATCCTATACTATACTATACCCTATACTATAGTATACTATACTATCCCATATGCTATACTATGCTATCCTATGCTATGCTATACTATACTATCCTATCCTATACTAAACTATACCCTATACTATACTATTCTATACTATACTATACTATACTATACTATACTATACTATCCTATACTATGCTATACTATACTATACTATACTATACTATCCTATACTATGCTATACTATACTATCCTATTCTATCCTATCCTATGCTATACTATACTATACTATACTATACTATCCTATACTATGCTATACTATACTATCCTATCCTACTATGCTATACTATACTATCCTATCCTATCCTATACTAAACTATACTATACCCTATACTATACTATGCTATGCTATCCTATGCTATACTATATTACACACTATACTATACTATCCTATGCTATACTATACTATCCTATCCTATACTGCTATCCTACGCTATCCTATGCTATCCTATACTATACTATACTATACTATACTATACTATACTATACTATACTATATACTACACTATACTGTAGTAGTACTCCCTTTAAGTCCATTTGACCTGACAGGTAACCTCTGGTGGGAACACAAGCACAGAGTCAACAGTACCATCACATACTTTATACACACACTCACACACTGAACCACAAGGAGGTTTTGTTAGTTTTCCATTGGATGGAGTCAGCCCCATTGTGAATGTGTGTATTTAGACAGCTGCTACTGAACTGAACTGATTATTTATACAAGACTCATCCAAGACACTATCGGCCAGTCTGTGTGTGTGTGTGTGTGTGTGTGTGTGTGTGTGTGTGTGCAATTACGTCTGTGTGTTTGAATGTGTCGACATGCATGTTCGTATCTTTGTGTTTGATACACACAAATATCCATAATAATCACAACTACTCTAATTATTCTAAATGTTTTATCAGTAACGCTACTTTTTTGAGCATTTTAAAAAGTACTTTTACTTCTACTGTAAAATATTTACCCGTATTTTAACTTGAATAGGTTTTTTGGGTAATTACCACTGGTAAATAAGTAGGTAAATACAGAGAAACTACAGCTGAAATACTAAGAAAAACCTCCACTATTACCCATCAACTCAACTAAGTACCGTGTAGTTGTGACCGTTTTAGGTTGGTAATAACTCAGATATAATTGCATACTTCCTAGGAAAGTAGGCAACCAATTCTTAGAAACACCTCCTCTATTACCCATCAATTCAAGTTACAATTGTAGTTATCCAAGGTTTATGTTGGTAACCGCCCAAGTTTAATTATGCACTATCTAGAAATTAAAATAGTACTTTCCAATAAATTCCTTTTTCTTATATAGTTATTGTTCATGGCTACACCCATTTATAAAGGGTTTATTAGATATACCTTAGAAACTATGGAATTGTTTTTATTTAAGTTGAAAAATTACATCAATACTTACCTGGTAACAACCTCCGCAGGAACAGTTTTCCTGGTACATCTTCTTAAATACTGGATACGTTCTTGCAGATGTTTTTACAATTTACTCAGTAAGCAAGCTGAAACTGTACTGTAAAAGGAAGCCTTGTTTGTTTCCATGGTATTACCAGGCTCTTATCATATAATTTGTAATAGATTATTCCCTTTTCCATGCAATCAACACAAACTTGTACCATATATATTCCGCAACGTTACTAAGTAAAACATGACAATTTACTCAGTAAGTAAGCTGAAACTGTACTGTAAAAGGAAGCCTTGTTTGTTTCCATGGTATTACCATGTTCTTACCATATCCTTTGCAATAGAATATTCGGTAACACTTTCTATGACGCCCATGTCTATAATGCATTATAAACATACTTATAATGCGTTATAATCTGCTTATAGCACTGTATAATTATAGTTATAAGCACTCATAAATATTCATAATGCTTTATAACAATAATCATAACACATTATAAAACATTTTATAATGACTTATAAGGTCAAGTATCATAATACTTCATAATTGCTGGTCACTCACTGACATTTTTTTCGCAAGGATCATAGTGCATTATAAGTATGTTTATAATGCATTATAGACATGGGCGTCATAGACAAACTGTGAACTGTGTGAACTGTGAAGCCAGTAGTTCGCCTGAGCTCAGGCCTGAGGTCCATCCTCATCGCCAGCACCTCCAAAGCGGAACACCTGTCCCACCTTCGGACTCTCTTCAAGCGGCTCAGCCAGCACGGGCTGATCGTCAACCCAGCCAAGTGCCAGTTCGGGCTGACCACCATCGACTTCCTTGGTCACCGCATCACCAAAGATGGGACAGTCCCCCTCCCGTCGAAGGTGGACGCCGTCATGAATTTCTCGCGCCCGCTCACGATCAAGTCCCTGCAGGAGTTCCTCGGCATGGTGAACTTTACCACCGCTTTATCCCCCAAGCTGCTCGACTCATGCGACCCCTGTACAAGGCTCTGAAAGGCAAGGCCCCCAAACACGCGGTGGACTGGTCCGCGGAGAGGGACAAGGCGTTTACGGACGCTAAGACTGCTCTGGCTAACGCCGCAATGCTGGCGCACCCGTCTCCCACGGCCCCGATCGCCATCACCACGGACGCTTCGGATTATGCCGTCGGCGCGGTGCACGAGCAGTGGGTGGGCGGTGCCTGGCAACCGCTCGCTTTCTTCAGCCGCAAGTTACGCCCCAGTGAACGGAAGTACAGCACCTTCGATCGGGAGCTCCTCGGCCTCTTTCTCGCCATTTGACATTTCCGTTTCCTGCTGGAGGGCCGCCAGTTCCCGGCGTTTGTGGACCACAAACCGCTGACGTTCGCCATGGCTAAGGTGGCCGAACCGTGGTCCGCCCGCCAACAGCGGCAGCTCTCCTACATTTCGGAGTTCACCATGGACATACGGCATGTCGCTGGCAAAGCCAACCTCGTCGCCGACTGCCTCTCCCGGGCCATCGTGGGGGCCATTCACTTGGGACTTGACTACGCTCGCATGGCAGCTGATCAGGCCGCCGACCCGGACGTGCAGGCTTACAGGACGGCTGTCACAGGGCTGCAGCTGGAGGACGTGGTTTTCGACGACGCCGGCACCACACTCCTGTGCGACGTCTCCTTCCGTCGTTCCCTCTGGGTGGAGATGGCGTGTGTTTGACGCCATCCATGGCCTCTCCCACCCGGGCAAAAAGCCATCTATAAAGCCGGTTGGCAGCCAGGTTCATCTGGCGCGGGCTCAAAAAAAACGTGAGAGACTGGGCTGGCACCTGCATGGAGTGCCAGCGCTCTAAAGTGCACCGCCACACCAAAGCCCCCCTGGCGCAGTTCCCGGTGCCCGAAAGGAGGTTCGACCACGTCATCGTGGACCTGGTGGGCCCTCTTCCCCCCTCCCACGGTTTCACTTACCTCCTCACCATGGTGGACAGGACCACTCGATGGCCAGAAGCCGTCCCGCTGTCGTCGACGACGTCCACCGAGGTGGCCCGGGCGTTCATCAGGTCCTGGGTCGCCCGGTTCGGCACCCCATCTGACCTCTCCTCTGACCGAGGCCCACAGTTTACGTCCGAGCTCTGGAACGCAGTCGCAGAGGGCCTGGGGGTGAAGCTCCACCGCACCACCGCGTACCACCCACAGGCCAATGGGTTGTGCGAGCTGTTTCATCGCTCCATGAAGGCCGCTCTTCGGGCCAGCCTCAAGGACAGCAGCTGGGTCGACAGGCTCCCGTGGGTCATGCTGGGCCTCAGGACCGCCCCTAAAGAGGACCTCCAGTCCTCATCTGCCGAACTGGTTTACGGCCAGCCGCTGCGGGTCCCAGGGGATTTCATTCCTAACACCACGGCTCCCTGGTCTGCAGCCCACCAACGGGCCATGCAGTTGGAGCACAATGTAAGTTACATTGTGCTCCAACTTACATTGTGCTCCAATAGCCACTAAAGCTTCATCTGTTCACTGCTGTCCTTGTAGAAGCAATGCTGACAGCTCACTGTACTTTTCCACATCTGGAATGAACTTTATATCTTCCATCTTCTTAATTTCTCCCTTTCTTTACAAACTCCCTCATATCAAAGCAGTCACGTTTATTTGTTTGTTATCTCAGCCAGAGTCGTGACTTGTGATCAAGCAATAATTAGGAAAACCTAATCTCTCTCCCTCTCCTTCTCTCTCTCTCTCTCTCTCTCTCTCTCTCTCTCTCTCTCTCTCTCTCTCTCTCTCACTGTTTAAATGACATAGGCCTAAATAAATTAAATAGCCTATTAACAAACCTAAACATGTATCCTTGTTTACTTTTGTGGCAATTCAATAACAGACACAATTTTCAAAAGGCAAGTGATAATTCAAAACCAGATAGATCATCATCCTACAATGTGTTGCATTTAAAACTTGCATCAGTGCAGATGGATTAATCAACAACAACAGTGAAGACCCTGGTAAGTTGATCATTTAATATATTTGTGCTTCTGTGGTGATATAATGTAGATATGACCATCTATAGTGTATTTCTATGGCGTTTTCCTGTGAAATATGCGCCGCAGCACGCGGAGAAAATAGACCAGACGCTGAAACTGGCACTAGAGATTGCAAGTCCATTATGATTCCTAATGGTGAACTTGTAAGCTTGGTGCTCATTTAGCAGTCACTGTTGCCTGAGTGAGTGAATGAAAGGGTGAGTGACCCAAAATAGTGACTATTTGGATACGTCGCAGAAAAAAAATTAACAAGACACCGATTTCTGTGCCACCCCAAAGTAAATACTGGACCCAGCCTGGCCACCCCAATGAAAATTGTCTGGCTCCGCCGCTGCCTGAGCTATGATGAGCCCGGAAATCCTTCGAACCGGCCGTTCACTATCCAACACCATGGGATGGTCATTCAGTTCAGTCTGAACTCAAAACCTGGAGATGACCCTGAAACAGCCTCACACCCCCAGTCTTCAACCTTTTGCTGTAACTGTAAAGTTAGAAAGTACTCTCGAAGGAGAGAGAGAGAGGAGTCAGATGAGGACATCTAGACAATTAGAAGGGGGAGGGTGTAGCCTGTAGCCCAGGGTGAATTTTAGTTAGTTTAAAAAAAATAAGTTATATATATAGTTACTAGTCCATACCCGGGGATGCGCGCGCCACAACTACGTGCAGACTTCCGGGGATGCGCGTGCCACAACTCCGCGCAGATACCCGGGGATGCGCACGCCACAACTACGTGCAGACTGAAAATGGAAAAATCAGCTCCGTCAGTCCCTGCCTATGGCAATGCTCAGTGGCCATGTGCAGTTTCAGATTGATTGGCCAACCCATTGAGGAGCAAAATGGATGCGGACAGACGGACGGATGGACAGAGTTTTCCTCATTTATAGTAGGATAGTAGGATAAAATAATTCTAAATTGGATTGAAATTAAATTGGTTTTGCATGTGTGTAGTACAGCCTAACTCACTGATTGCCAAATGGGTAGATATTTGATATCCATTGGTGGTTAAATTGCTATCTTCCAATCGAAATTTAAGAGAGGTGGGACTTAGGTGGAAGCAGCAGAGAAAGGACTATCCGTCCTGAAAACAGCATCATAATATTCCTAACTGGGTTGATGACAGACCTGTGTGAATGCTGTTAAGGTAAAGCATGACTTTATTATTTTAAGTGTGGTACTCTAGCTAAATGTTATGGTTTAAACCTAAAGAAATGCTAATCGCGGCTAGTGTTATTAGCATAGCAATCGCTTTGGCCATTTGTTTATGTGAACGAGTATGGAGATTTTTTCCTATCTTTATTCAAGAGCGTGGTCTTTCAATTTGAGAGCATGATTTATTGATTTCACGTTCAGATTTTGTAATGCTTTCCCTCAAACCCTGCCCTCGCACTCAAATATCTCCTGCTCGCACTTAGATTTGCTCTGCTTCTGCTCAAACTGTATGCTTGCACTCAGATATAATGTTGCTTGCACACAGATTTCCTGCGCTCCAGCTTCAGCCCTTCTCCTCGCACTCAGGCTGCTTCTGTGCGCTCGTGAAACGTCTGCTCTCAGATTTCTGCTCTGCTCTCGGATTTCTGCTCTGCTCTCAGATTTTTTGTGCAACAACCCTGTCAAAATTCCCCAACCAATAGAATGCCAGGTGTAGTGTTGACCAATGAAATGATCCCTGCCTCGTTGCGGGCGCGTTCGCTTTACTTCTTACAGCGTCCCGTACGGGCGGGTACTGTTTAACCGGGTTCATCCACTCCCGCCCTCCGGGGCTTTATTAAATACGACTTTTGGAATAAAAGGACAGTTAATGTATATACCAGCGCCCGTACTTTTTCTTTTACTATAATACATACTATTACTACATAAAATAGTAGCCGTATAGCACACCGGCCTCCCGTCAGTGTGCTAGAGGAGAAAACGACGTCACCTTCATGACTCAGGAGCGGGAGTCTCGCGGATCACTGGCCAATATGGACCGCCAAAGTCAAGGACCTCAAGTAAGTTTTTTATTTTAATGGTGCTATTACTTCCTTCAAATTGAATTGGTTAAGTCATATTTGCGGCACAAGAATACATCCATGATAATATGCTTGGCTTTCAAGTGTTGTACGTAATGGGAACATTGTTGCTAGGCAACTAACAACAAAATGGAGCCGTGTTTCTTTTTTTTTTCCTGTATTTTAGTGTTTAGGAATGGGAAAAGTACCAACAGCAAAAGTAACCAGCTAACACATTAAGACAGTAGAAAACAAAAGTAAATTCAATGAGCTACTACATTTTAAAAACGCAATTGGTGTGTTGTGTATATATCCTTCTCTTCAAATGATGTTTACCTTTGCTGTGTCAAAGTCTGCTCTATCAGAAAGGTTTCACATATTGGAAATACGGTAAACACGTCCCCACTTGCAGGTATCATATTCATATCTGTAACATATCTAACGTTACAATTAAACCACGCTCTTGAATAAAGATAGGAAAAAATCTCCATAAACGAGCTATCAGATAGCCTGTAAGCTAATAATAAATTATGATACATCCTTGTGTTATGTACTTGATTTTTAGTTGGATTTTATGCATATAGGAACTGGACTGTTGTACCGCATAGGGAGAGAAAGGAGCAGGAAATCCTCCGTGGGCCAGTAGTACAACAGAACTGTTCAAGCCCTGTTTCCACATGCTTCGGGAGTACAATGTTTGCCTGTGTTTGGATCCGCCTGCAGTCGGCCTCACTCGCCGTTTTCCTGCATCGCCCTCATCAGGTCTACCCATCACAAACTCTGTCATCAAGTCATGAGTACTGTCTATGCACTTGCACTGCATTATCTTTGTTTTTGCCTTGCTCGGAGCAAGTGAAGTGGACGCAATATCATCTTCATCTTAAAGGCCTCTACGCACCCCAGCAACGACTCAGGCCTGCAACGATTATTTAATTTGGACATTTTTATTTATTTTAGTAGATCTACTATTATTCCAAAGACTGTTGTTGAGTGTGTGTGTATCCACAATTGCTGTATTTCATTTTGAGAATAAGCTAAAGAAAGTAAGATTGGTCAGTTAATTTTAAGGTACACACGTTGCCTCTGTGGAATGTAAAAGATTGATATTGGAATATCTGGGTATTTGCTTTGATAATTGGAAGTTGTTGGTTTTTATTTTCTGTTTTTATATTTCACATCTTGCTAGTTGCATAACTAAAGGCATTTGGTTTGCATTTAAAGTATCTGGTGTTGAGTTGTGGTAATTTTATACAGTCACATATTTCAAAGGGGGACATTGAGTTCAGGTTAATTGTAGTAATTGAAATTCTTAGTAGATATTGTTTAAATTCTTTAAACACTACTAAGTGGAGACACCGCCATTTATTAATTCAGAGAGATTTACTTATTTAATTTATTGTCAAATTGGAGTACTCAATTTCTCCTGCAGTTCTCCTGTTTCGGCGTACTTATTCAATAAAATGTCATGTTTTAGTTAGTAACACTATGGAACATATGGTACAAGTTTGTTTATATTGCATGGGAAAGGAAACCATCCATTTTGATGAAAGGATGTGGTAAGGACTTTGTAATACCATGGGATTAAACATTGCTTTCTTTTACAGTACAGTTTCAGTTTACTTACTCTGTAAATTGTAATGTCTTACTTAGTAACGTTGCAGAACATACATGGTAAAAGTTTATGTTTATTGCATGGAAAAGGGAATAACCAGTTACAAGGGATATGGTAAGAGCCTGGTAATACCATGGAAACAAACAAGGCTTCCTTTTACAGTACAGTTTCAGCTTACTGAGTAAATTGTCATGTTTTACTTAGTAATGTTGTGGAACATATGTGGTACAAGTTCCTGTTAACTGCATGGACAATGGAATAATCTATTACAAAGGATATGGTAAGAACATGGTAATACCATGGAAACAAACAAGGCTTCCTTTTACAGTACAGTTTCAGCTTGCTTACTGAGTAAATTGTAAAAACATCTGCAAGAACGTATCCAGTATTTAAGAAGATGTACCAGGAAAACTGTTCCTGCGGAGGTTGTTACCTTGGATAACTACAATTGTAACTTGAATTGATGGGTAATAGAGGAGGTGTTTCTAAGAATTGGTTGCCTACTTTCCTATGAAGTACGCAATTATATCTGAGTTATTACCAACCTAAAACGGTCACAACTACACGGTACTTAGTTGAGTTGATGGGTAATAGTGGAGGTTTTTCTTAGTATTTCAGCTGTAGTTTCTCTGTATTTACCTACTTATTGACCAGTGGTAATTACCCAATATACTATAATTTACCATATATTTACCGGGTAAATACTTAGTAATTAGGGGACTGTAAAAGGAAGGGTTACCAAAAATGGTTGAGTGTTTCCAATATAGGACAAAACTGATTAGTTTACTGGAATATGTAGGCTGCATTATTAGAATTTACAGGAGTTTGTTTAATGTGGACTAATCCAAATAGTTTGGATGATCATAGTCAAAAATAGATTTAATTTAAATGTTGTAATATTAAAATTGTAAATCATCTCAAATTGGCAGAAAACTTGGAATGCATGTTAACCCACTTTTTGTCCCGCACATAAATTGGTTGTTGGACTTCACACAGTTGTCCTTAGACTTATTAGCAAGTGAAATCAGCACAGGAATATCATGTGAAAACTCATGATATGCTTGCTATGTGGTCAAAAAAGCTACATCAAAAATTCATAGCCTACACAGCCTGGAGAATTGGATAATCCATTTTCCTAAGTATTCCTCCAGGTTAATATAGAGCGGCTCGTCTCAATCCTTTATTTCAAAGCCGAGACTAGATACAAAGCACTGTTGGCATCGGCGACTAGGGGCTAAATTACAGCTCTAATGGCCACTTGTTCTCTCTCTCCATTTCTTGCCAAGTGCTATTTCAGCCACATGGGCTGCATGGACCCACCAGAGGCTCTCCTCCTCCTCCTCCTCCTCCTCCTCCTCCCCCTCCTGTGCTTTTCACAGCTATAATTATGCCAATGATTTTTTGCTTGAAAGTAACCAAGATCTTGAATACTTTAAGAGAGCCCGTGCTTTTACTTTTACTTGAGTAATATTCTAGACAAATACTTATACGAGTATCCATACGTCGAAAATGATAAATATGCGTATAAATGGCACATTAAGAATCAACTCATAATCACACAAAAACTCACACCCAGATTAGCACTACAGTATTACTTACATTCTTGTAAAGCCTCACACCCAAAGCTCAGAAGTGGACCTCCACTGAAACAAACAGTCATCAAGGTTTACCTATGAAACAAGTACTGTGCAGTAACAATTCTCAGCTTACTATTGATTTGAATGGACTATCAGCACCCTTTGACACTCTATCCATACTAATAGTGTGTGGGAATGTGCAGATTTAAGCCTGAGCAAGCAGGCCAGTAGTATATATTCAGGTGCTTTACCAGCATGCTTCTGGCGAACCCCCTACTGAACTGAACTGTGCACAAAACAATGGAAAACATACGGCACTGTGCTGTTTATGGGTACATCACAGTCTACAAATCTTACACCTTGGACTCGCACACACTCAGACTCCCATTTATTGTGCCTTCTTTCCCTCTAAGGAGACCAAGGTGAGGTTGGAGACGAGGGAGAGCAGGGGAAGCTGGGGAAGAATGGACCACCAGGACCTCCAGGTATCCACAACGTCCAGCCATTGTTGCCATTGTCACTTATGCACGTTTAATTAGTAAATTGCTTTTTTCTGGTTTTCAAAAAGTAGATGATATGGTGGAAAAGAAGGAAGGTGCCTGTCTATACAGGTGGCATTGAGGTTTCAAGAAGCTGTCAGAAATCCTCCCTTAAAAACAGAAAGAACAAGAAATTTGGGTCAAATTGGTGCAAATTTGATACCACACACAGCTTACTTGAGCTCTGGACAAGTTTTTTTCCAATTTAAAGTGCATTTAATTATAAATGCGTGTAAATGTAACCCACATGAAATGTATCCCTACTAGGAATGGGAGGATTTGCTTATCTCACGATTCACGATTCAATACAACCACGATGCAATGTAATAAATAAAAGTTCAAAGACAATGAAGTCTGTGCAGAATTCTGTTTATTTCTGAGCCACAAATCTTTCTAGCGATGTCATTGGCTCGCTAGAATGTAAACAACAATTTAAAAATGTCATTACAAAGTGCAAATAATATAATTTGGATGGAGAGCTTGTGAAATTGTGATGGTCAAGTGTCTCATTTGTGATTACTACAGCAGAATAAAATGGAGCTAATATCACCATTCATTTTTCTGCCCCACAATACGTATCGTCACATTTTTGTATCGCGATATATTGAATTTCAATATATTATCCCATCCCTAATTCCTACAATCCTACACTTAGTCTCTTTATTATCATGCTTCCAACAGACATTACAAGAGCTACAACCAATTGAAAGGAGTAAGACAGAGGGATTTGATTTGCGTTTTATGTTGCACATTGAGCATGAACATTAAGTCTGATTTCATCCCTGTATGACACTTGGTTTCTGGTGTTACACGGACAAACATCAGATCTGACTCTTCCCGCCATAGACAACCAGCCTGGCTTTGTCCCGGCAGCAGGTTTTGCTTTTCCCAGCCTCAGACAGCTTGTTCTCCTTTGCTGTGTGTTAGATAGAAAAGGCCTGCTCTGTTACACACAGACAGCCAGCACTGCTGTGCTTCTCTGGAGGAAGCAGACGTGTTAATTGCTGCTGAGGAAAGCAGTGGCGTCCCGCTTCGCCATATGTGCTCCAACTGGGCTGGTAGACTAGCTGGCCGAGCAACCAGGCATATAATATACACAGATGTCTGCGCACACACACACACACACACACACACACACACACACACATTTATACACACTGAGGCATGCAGATGTACACATACACACATACACACAAATACAGGTAGATACATAGGTGTGTAAACAGACAGATACACACACACACAGTCACACACACACACACACACAAGGCAGGCAGGCATTGGTTCTTGGCTGCCCTCTTGCTCTAGGCAGATGTTTGTTTTATTCAATACGCTTCACACTGAGGTCCTCACACACACACACACACACACACACACACACACACGCATATAGACGCACATCAACAGACACGTCCTTCCTGCTCACACATAGATGCTGCACACACACACCCCATTCCACAAACACACACGTCTCTCATCAGAGTGTGAGAGAGGCAAATGCCAGGATCGGTTGAGTCAGTTCCAAAAAAGAAAAAAAAAGAAAAAAGGAAGGGGTGAAAAAAGGAAAAAAATAAATAAACCCTGGTGTCTGCTTTTTCAACTTTTCAACTTGGAGGCGACTTTTCAGCAGTACGGCGAACCTGATCATTATGGTCTGCTGCGTGTGTGTGTGTGTGTGTGCTTACCGTAGGAATGAACACAGGTTCCTATGATGTCCTCGCGCTGCATTATGTCAGCAGCTCAGCAGGGGTGACGCATGTATTCCCCGTTTTAATTCAGGCCCCTTTACAGGAACTGTCAAACAGTCGCTTAATTTAGGAATGTTATAAAATGGGAATACTTGCCTGTTAATGATGCTTCCAGAGGCACGGTGGGCAACAAAAACAGCTTCTTGCTCACAGTTCATTAATGTCAACAAGCGGTTGTCCTAGATTTGCACATTTGAAGAATTTGAACTGCTCTTAAAGTTGCAGTGGGAATTTTTAGCAGCTCATCTAGCTGTGCAATCGGCACAGCTAGATGACTGTTTCTCAATTCTTTTAAAGCTGTAGCTGTGCATTTGCAACATTGTGGTTCAAATCTGAAGGCCTTTTATTACATATTTAACCCCTTCCACAATCTTTCCTATTATATTTCACTATATACTAAGCAGAAATGGCACATAAATTATCTTAAAAAACTGTTGTTTTAACTGTCAGAGTTGTCACACCACAATGCGTATTGATTTATCTCAGCTCTGCATAATAATACTGTGTTATTGGAAATATGTCCAAATATTTCTGCCACTGTGAGTTGCATTGAAATTCCTAGAGATTTGTTTAAAATGTGCCTTGGGCTCTCTGATTAGAATGAAAAATGCTGCAGCAGCTGGAGATTCCAGACGTTACACCAGTTAAAGGGGTTGGCCAGTTTAAAGAGGAGAGTACAGTGATAGGAGGGACTGTTATCTGGAGGTTTAGATAGACGGTTAAACTGGCAGGCTCTGGGAAATCACATTAATCACTTTGTATAGACACAGAGGAAAACAGTGAGGAGGAGGGAGTCTATTGGACTCAATAGATGAAACCGGTCTAATATAACACACCCCATTTCTTCATACAGCAAAAAGCAAATACCTATAATCACAAAGTGCTCATGTTTCTCCATATGAGGTCAGTTTGTCAAAATATTCACTTATTGATGCTCAATCTCAGGCATTCAAGCAGAAAATTATGCTAAAATTGCATACAAATTACACTGAAATTGTGAAATTACCCATAAACCAGAGCTTTGCAGGGACTATAAGACCTCACACAATCCATAAGACCTCACACCTTCCGCCAACACTTCTCACAAATCAACAAGTACAAAGACAACATGAGAGAGTGGGAAATGGTAGTGAATAGGTGGCTGTGTGTGTGTGTGTGTGTGTGTGTGTGTGTGTGTGTGTGGGGCAAATCCCTCTAGCCACTGGGCTCTCCAGTGCGTCACATATTATTTCAAACGCCATCCATTTGCAGTTGAATGGTTTCCTGAGGAAATACTCATTCAGGTCCTGGCAGAACGCCTCAGTCGTCTCAGTAGTTTTCCCATACACACACACACACACACACACACACACTCTCTCCGTCTCTCCCATATTATCCCTTACACTTGCTCTGTAACATGAATGACACTGAATAATAAACAGAATGAAAATGCCTTGGTTGAGGAGTAACCGATTACAGTTTGTGATTATTTATGGATTACTAGCAGATATCACAAAAAAGCCTTTAGATTTATATCATAATTCTCCACATCTTAAAATATGGTTGATAATCAATGTGGATGATTATCAAAAAATACTCAAATTGCACTCTGTGAATTGGAATACATTGTTTGTGTGACTGCACATTCTATGCAAAATCCAAAAAATAACTAAATATGATAAGACTACATCACTGTGTTTGATATAGAAGTGTGTTACATGACTGATTACATTTTGCAGCAGGTAATCAGTAATGTGTATTGGATTACATTTAGAAAGACTGTCCAACCCTTGCAACAATGCTCACTTTCAGTCTCTCCTCAAGGCCCAAACTGGCACAACAGCACAAACTACTTTAGTTAGTGCCCGAAATAAATCATCATTTTTTCCCCCAATTTATTTACTGGCACAAAATAATAATAACAGTGTCAGTCGAGGAGCAAAACAGTGCGGGAGACGGTCGGAAGAAACCCTCGGGACCAGCGGAGAAAATCTCTAAAAGATGTTGGGAACATGTAATTGATGAGGTTTTGAAATAACAAAATAATCACAAAACGAAAGGAAAATGATGAGAAATGTCATGATAAATGGTAATAATTGTACAAATATGAAGAGCCAGAATGAGAGAAGTAACCATAAAGTGATCTTTGACAACTTTACAATGATCTCTACCATAATCACTTCGTAAGATCAGATCGATGATGAGGTTTTCTTCACCCTCTCTCTCATCTCTTCTTCCCCTCATCCTCTCCTCTCTCCTTCTCTTGTCCTATTCCAGGAGGGCCGGGAGAGACGGGGCTCCGAGGAGAAGTGGGCCACACGGGGAAGACGGGGCCTATGGGAGACAAAGGTATCACAACAATGGAAAATCGGTTGAATCCCTGGAAAGTTCATATGACCTATATGAATTTATAATGCAAACATTGTCTCTCTCTCTCTCTCGCACGAAAGTCTCCACCTCTTCCAATTAACCCTATAGTATAAACATAGGCAATGTCTATTTTCATTAGTATTAATGATTCATATACATTGTATACAGTGCAGTATACAGTAATCAACATTTCCAGTAAGGAGTGTCCTGTAAAAACCATGTATTTCCAGAAAGACAACTCTTTGTGTAAGACAGGTTAACTTTCCCATTGACATCCATATATGTTCTTTACATATATGCATGTACCACATACCTGGCTCATGAAGCATTTTCAACCTGTGGATGAGAATATCAGCTGTCAGCTATAACAAACTCACAAAAATGACAAAAGAAATGGAGGTATGAGGTTTCTGCAGGACCCTAACAACTTTCTAATTGCCTAAAATCTAAATGTAATTGTATTGACAATAGAAAGTCTGTTCAGGTAAACAAGGCATTCCCTGGAAGAGAAGCATTGTTTCCATCACTGTTCAGGTTGCCTTAGGCCTCCTCGGCTTGGACAGCTGCATAACCATCCACCCACACAGAATTAGAATAAGCAGAATGGACATTCCTGCTCAAATTTGACTGGTACACTTCAAGAGAAATTCCAACCCAAATTGGTCGTTAGGTTGTTTTTATGCTTATTAGACAGCTTCCTAAATGGTTTTTTTATTTGGTTTATGTTTTAGGAGGTGAGTTATCACTACCAAAGATAAAAGAAAACACAGTTCTGATGTCATGTAGTTGCACTGCCTGGGATTGTGGAAAGAATTTTTATCTTTTTTTTTATGGGCAGTCATATTTCCCGTACTTTTATTAAATATTTTTTTTTTAAATTCAGTAACCTCCATGTTTAATGTTTCTTTCAACCGTTTCAGGCAGCGCAAGTGATGTCACACGATTGGATTCTGCTTGGAACTTGAGAGCTCATAGCTCAAAGCTCATAAAACACCTGAAAAAAATTGTGGGACATTTTAGGGCAATGACAAGCTAAAATTCACTTTCTCTTACGCAGAACTTTTGATCATGTTGTGATCAGAAACAGTGCATGAGACGGATGCGTTACCAAAGCCAAACACTTTCTGAGGCTTTCTTATTCACATGGGAAACAATGCTCATTTTCAACATCAGCAAAATTGTTTGGTGTTCATCTGAAATGTAAAGAACATTACTGTGACACACCAAGAGGTATCTGTTCTATCTGCTCTAATTCTATACATGTACAGTTCTATACATACATCCGTTATCTATAGAGCTTCACATAGGCTTTGGCAAAAGGGATAGTGTATCTAAAACTATGAACCATAAAACTGTGTCTAATGAGTGAGCTCATATGGAAACGCAGCCAACTGACTGCAGCAGGTCTGTTTAGAGGTATTGTACTGCAAGCTGTGCCAGTAATGAGATGGACACAAACTGTCTGGCAGCATTTTATTTAATGACCTAATGAGCTACTATAATGGGAGTGTGGTAATAACTAATGTCTGAGGCCAAGAATCTCAGTGTTTTGCTTATTTGTCAATATTTAGACATTTGTGTCAGGGAAATAGGTTTTTTACATTTGGGATGCCTTGCTTGTGCCAGCTTAATATCCCAATTATCAATAAAAATAAAATGACTGTATGACGATGCTGATATGTGAATGGTGAGTTGCTGCTTGTATTCAAGTCATTCTGGCCTAAACTGTGAATGTACATTACATTACTATCAAATAAATCCCTCAGGCTGGTCAGGTTATACAGGTACAATATTTCACTCTTCTCACTCTTCCTCAAACAAAACCAACCTAAGGTGATGTTTGTACTGCAGCCCACTTCCCCTAAATTTGCAACTGCCAGTTGGGGAGGTTAAGTTCAACGGTGAGGCTGAAGTACTGACTGGTATTTCCTTACTCTGGAAAATCTACATTGCATTTACACATTGACAACATAATTAACCAAGATCTGGATTTTGCTAGTTTATGTTTTCATGTTTGATAACTGAAAAGATTAGATCTGAGTTACAAAAATCTGACCTGAGTAAATCTAGTCCAGTATAAAATGTTGTGTATCATGTATGGTGCTGCCATCTAGTAGTAATCTTTTGTAACTGCATCATCTAAGAACAAGTCTTGGCAAGAAACAGTTACTTGGTGGATATTCATTGATGCCATGATGTCAATACAATTACATTTATATTTGAGGCAGTTATAAACAAGACAAAGACAGTATATTGTCTGGATTGTGAGAATTGTCTAATAAGTGGTTTCTGTTGTACTGTAGGTGACACAGGTGATGCAGGTTTGGATGGACCTTCTGGTTTAAAAGGAAAACCAGGTGAGAGGGTTCACTTCTAGCTAAGTACATCAGTTCATTCAAATCCTATAATCCAATAAAATTATATACAATGATATACAATTTTAATAGCTTGAGACTTGACTTGATGCTTGAAGAGAAGACTTGAGACTTGACTTGGGTTCTGGTGACTTGTACTTTGATGACTTGAAAAGGTTTCTAAAGTCTTGACTTGAGATCTTGTGTTTGTGTAAATGACTTAGATTGAAAGTGATGAGATTTGTTCCACCAGACGACCCAATTTAAATTCTGTTTTCTGAATTTGTATGGAATGATTGAATTTATTGAAGTTGAAACTGATTATAGAAATCAAAGTCATGATGCTCTTACCAATTTTTATTAACTTCATCCATTAAAACCATATTGCATTGAAAAGTCCTAGATATTTGGGTTTTTTTTTAAGATTGATCCTGGACTGAATACTGTACCTCAAGACTTGAGACTGACTGATTTACATGCCTATAGAAGAATTTATTACAACAATTTTAACAACTATATGTTTTGGAGGTATATTCTATCTACCAGCAGGTATGCTGGTAGAATAAGAGGTGGGTAAAGTGTCGCTGATCACCATAAGGCAAGCAACCACAGATATAAAAGTCTGTTATATTTTCAGAAAACCATCATTTTATGCTTTTTTCCATAAAATACCCTATAAATTGCATTAATTTGAGATTATTTACTATGATGTACAGTTCATCTATAAATTTACATAATTAATGAAGATTACTATGAGCCTAAAAAGATAGGTTAACTCAAGTAAAAAGGTGGGTAAATTGAGTTTAGGTGGGTTTACCCTGCACAAAGAGACTATACAGAGCATGATTTGTACATGGTTTAACCCTGGCTGTCCAGGACTAGCTCATCACCCTGACAGTATAGAATTGCAATGATAAATCTCACATTATCATAACTGACAGAAAAGCTGGGGACAGAGCCTCGTACATGATAACCTATGTACCTATCATGAATGTGACTATTACGCCCTTTACTTTATACTATCATCCTACACTAACCCTTGTTTAATCCATCAGGCACCACATGTGACTGTGGCAGGTACAGGAAGGTGGTTGGACAACTGGACGTCAATGTAGGCAAGCTGAGGAATGCTGTCAAGTTTGTAAAGAATGGTAAGTCCTGAACGGTATGGTTTGTGTGGTTTAGCATACTCTATGTTGAGTGATAGCAGGTGACTAGCATTAGCTCAAAAGTGAGAAAATTACAGCTAGCCTAAATGGTGAGTAATTTTAAATGATATTCGGCTAAGTCTGGCAGTTTTGTATAGGAGATTGTTAAAAATGGACACAAAATATGATACACAAATAATCTACTCTTTTGAACCAGGGACTACTTTATGTGTTTTTATAGGAAGTGGTTGGGCAATGGGAGACAGTGCACAGCCAAAAATCACTGTGCGGCAGATTAACCTGTGGTTGTTCACCTGAAATAGTTTTAAAAATAAACCTAGCCACATCAGCTATATCGAGTTGATATTTCATTTTTACAATTTATGAGTTTGCAGGCCATGGAAGAAAAAAGATTTTTTATTCGGCTACTAAAGTCAGTCTTTCTACTGCTATGCTAGTCACCTACTGTCACTCAACAGTTCATGCTAAAGAGTTAGCATGTAGCACCAGAGTGAATGGGGATACATGGTTGATTTTGGTGCCTATCACTTAATGGGTAAGTTGACCAACGGGTGGTCTTCCAAAAACTTTTTTTATCTTTGTATTCCTTTAACAAATTTAAATGTAAAACCTCCTTAAATATTGACCCAAAATGAGTCACAGACCTATGGTTATGGCTCCTGGGCTGAGAAAGTTTTGTTCGTTCCTTTGTAAGAACTACATAACATAATTTGCCCCCTGAGACACAGTTTGATTAACACTGGCATCAACATACAGCCCTTCTGTCTCCATTCTCCCCTCCCTTCCCCTGTGATTCCCCAGTCATCTTAGGGCTGAGGGAGACAGAAGAGAGGTACTACCTGTTGGTGAAGGAGCCCAGGAGGTTCAGAGAGGCTTCAATGAACTGTAAGCTCCGAGGAGGCATGTTGGCCATGCCCAAGACCAGCGACACCAACCGCCTCATAGCGGACTATGTCAGTCATGCAGGACTGACCACAGTTTATATCGGGCTGCAGGCTCAGGGCAAGGACACAGTAAGTGGACACTACACACTGCAGAAGGTGGCTGTTATTGGTCTTAAAGTTGAGGGAGGTCAGCTGTGTGTTGTTTGGGGCAAACAGAATGACAGAAATGTTGAAGAATAATGAGCATGCCCAGAACAAGTGACAACAACTCATAGGAGAATATGCCAACCAGGCAGGGGGTACCAGGGTCTATAGCAGAATGCAAGCTTTCTGGATAGACACACACACATGCACACTAGGGTTGACCAGATCAAGTAACTATAGGGTCTATATGTCCACCTTCAAGATGATGAAGGTGGACATATGCTCACACACACAAGAGTGTTGGGTAGTAACATATTACTCAGTAACATATTGCAGTAATTTACTACTTCTCCCTATAATGTAATGAATTACTATTTAAAATTCCATAATGATATTCCGGTTAGTGGTTACTTTCATTATTACCCTTTCTTAATATCAGATTCAAGTTGAATTATCCTAGAAGTTTTTGACAACAGGCTTATAATATGTAATTCTATAGTAAAAGTGTACAGCTGTTATGTTTTTAGACTATGTCTATACTGTTTTCTCAAACAATATGAATTGGGAACAAGTGAGGTAATTGAGCTGTCTTTATATTGGAAGATAAGAGAAGAAGCAACTGCCAGTTTTGGAAGTGTAACAGAAGTGCAATATAACGAATCAGTAATAAGTAATGCAAGTAATTTCTGTTTTGAGTAAGCATTGACAGTTTAGAATACAGTGTTAGCATACTTTTTATACTTAAGTATACTCTAAAAGGGGAGGACAAAATTCTGTGATATCAGAGTTATTGAAGTAATTTGTCCTATCTGCCCTCTTTTCCTTTTTCCTGCTGTGATAAACTAATTTGTTGCATGGATGCAGAATCACGTTCATCATGTGTTAGCGACACCCTCTTTTTCAAAATTCCACATGAAACAAAGTGAAACACTTATCAAAGTATCAAACTAACTCGGCCTCTTTCACACCAGAACCAATTTCTGTTGAAACTTTCTTCACTAATGAGGTACATACTAAGTATTATTATTATCTCCCATCTGTGTTTTGTCCTCAGGATGGAGCAAGCGGTTATGTGTATGCAGACTCCAGCCCTCTGCGGGGGTTTGCAGCTTGGAGTCAAGGGGAGGAGCTAAACCCCAGTGTGTCTCCCAACACCAACGCCAGCTGCGTGGAGCTGCTCAGCACCGGGACTTGGGGCCGTGTCGAGTGTGAACTCACCATGTTCTTCATCTGTGAGTTTCCAAAGAGCAGGAGAAGAGGAGGAGGAGGAAGGGGAGGAGGAGGAGTGACTCCTGCCTTGCCATTGTCATAATGATTCACTGATTGATTACTGAATGATTCATTACCTTAGAATTGCATGTGAAAGTTATAAAAATATGGATGTTGTTTTGCATAACAAGAACATTTCACACATGTGTTTAAAGTATTTGATTTTCATAATCAGAATCACCTTATTTGTAGTAAGTAAAATAAATGTACAGGGATTTTTCTTTTGGCAATTTATATAGTATCACAGTACTTACTGGGACATGGATTATTTGAAAATTAATTTGTGGCAGCATCATTTTTGCTGCATTATGATTGGTTGAGGTTGTCTTGCTAAACATGGGTTTCATAGTCTACAGTCGGGGGGCAGACTATGAAATGTATTCATTGTTGAACAGACTACAAGTGAATGTACCTTTTTCTTTTCTGCTTTATATCGTGTTTCATGTTACAGTATATTTCCATTGCAACTTCATGTCTGCCACAGACAGACATTGAGTAGCTGATGAGTGAATGCACTCATACTGTACCTCTCAAATTGTATAGCTCATGAAAATAAATATTGAAATGTATTCCTATTGAATGCAATCCCATCAAGTCTACTTGTCTGACATTGACAACTCTGATATGTTAAAGCCTGTTGACACCTGTGGAATCAATCAAACTCCTCCTTTATATCACTATCACCCACCTGATTATTGACCCACACTCAGTCTGACAGTCACACACAGTCAGCTTAGATGAAGATATGGCGCAGCCTGCTGGTGGGAATATTTGTTACACTCAAAATCACAGAATCCCTGCTACAGTGTATATACTGTATCTTTCAGGACATGAAATTTCCCATTTGAACTTCAAATAATTTATGATTTGCAATTAATGATCAATTGGTCAAAACTTTGTATCAAATTAATAAATATTGTTGCACCATTGGGGCTACTACTAGGTTTCCCCCATATGAAAATACCTTTCTGGCCCTTTTGAAGTGGCATCACAGATATTTTTCCCCCAGCACTATCAATATTGTCTATCCCAGACATAAATAGATGATATACTAGAAGGGCACTCGGAGAGCGCAGACCTCCGCCAAGGTTCGTGCTATTATTGCTTGTTCGTGAGTCAGATCCGGATCCGCTCCAAAATTTAATGGGTTCTTCCTTGGCCCATGCTACACCCTTCCACGAAGTTTCATGAAAATCGGGCCAGTAGTTTTTCCGTAATCCTGCTAACAGACAAACAAACGGCACCGAAAACATAACCTCCTTGGCAGAGGTAAAAATTGAGCAGTTTGATTCACACACAGGTAAATGTTGCAGTCCAGTGCAGATGCTAAAGAGAGAGAGGGAGTCTTGCCCTACCTGGCCTATGGTAAACACATATTCCAAAATGGCAAGGGAAGTAAACAAGAAGAAGTCTTCTTTCCCCCCAGAACAACAACCAAAGTGGGCACCTTTTTGAAAGGTTAAAGGGTATTTTCACCCTCAATGCTGACCTCTATTGTTCAGCAATGTGAATAACAACAACAAATCAAAATACACACATGGCTTGGCCCCTACTCAAGCACATGCCCGCTGCAAAGGCCACCATCTGTTTGTGTTCAGCTGAGAAATCATGCACATCAAATCTTGCAAAGATCTGTTGGCTTCATTGGCATTAACAGCACCATCTTGATGACTAGTAATGCTACTAATGGGCTTCAAAGCCTGAGTGTTGCTGTCCTGCAACTGTCGCTCCGCCTTCTGCTTGCATGCATCATGAGACCACACAAAAACTGCTTTTGTGGAAGTGGAAGTGACAGTTCATTTATTCACTTGTCAATTTCAAGTAAGCATTTCTGAATATCTGAATCTGCTGGTAAACATTCTTGTTCCAGGAAGTCATAAATAAAGTCATATCTTTGTTCCATAGCACCATTAAGAACATGATGACCACACTGGTTTACTCCCTGTACACCTTTGTGCTGGTGGTGTGTTTCCAGTGAGGAGCTATTCCAGCAAAATCTCATCTACCTGCAGAACACCTTTGCTTCCCTCTGGTGTGTCACCGTTGTCATTCTCAGGTTCACTTCTGCTCACCTTGTTCCAGTTACCAAGGATGATACTGAAGTTCCTGTACCACAAGTTTAAGGCTAAACCTCAAATTCTTCATTTATTGTGTGAATCTCCACCTCATGAACAGATGCAATTTCGTGTTCATGTCTCTTCAGTCTCACAGTACAGGCTCTGTGGTCAGGCTGTATTGTGCTGTCTTCACTTTGGATTTTGGATATTCATTGCCTTTACCTGTCATTAAACGGGACATTGTATATTACATTGTTCTGTTACTCAGCTAATAAATGCAATAATAATGCCTTTTGGCAGTGCCTATTACTGTGATTCGTCATCACATGGCCATCTATGGTGAAACCTTCTCGACTTTTAATCTGGTGATGAGGAATATTGACTGGTCTGCTGCGTCTTCTCAACAGCAGAAAAATGCTTCAGATTGGTAACGTGCTGTGTTTGTCCACAAGGTGGCGATACTGGATAGTGGGACAGATGTGCTGTTAACATTTTGCAAACTACTTTCAGTAAGAAAATAAAGCCGTAATGCACTGTGCCTAATTTGTTGGAAAGTGTACGAATGCCGGCTTAAATCCATCATACAACCTTATAAATGGATTTCTTGTGTTCAAGTCTTTCTTCCGTATTTAAAAGATGCAAGAGCAGAGATGCTCCACTCCTGCCTGGGTGCCTCTCTGGTGTTGGAGTTGAAGTTTAAGTTAAAGTTTCGATAACAGTCACATACCGAAGCGCAGCTCGGCCGCCTCCAATGTAGGTCGGCCGCCTCCGAAGCTCCCCTCCTTAGCTGGTTCTCCCTATTTTGGAAACATTTTGGGAATTAAATTTTCATGTGAAACAAATAGTCGTATGTGATGGCAGGTGGAAACATGAAGAAAAATGTTAACATGTAGAAAAAAAAATTTGAAAATGTGCAACATGAAAAAAATGTTGAGATATGAAATCCAACGTGCGTCCAAAAAGCACATGTGCTTTGACTTCACGTGTGGGTTTTCCCATGTAACTTGTTTGTAAGGGCATCCCAGGTTCTCCCTGGGGGACTAGAGGCATTTTTTTTTTCTTTTTTACCAAGGTAAATTTGGTAAATTTTTGGTTTTGTCTGGGACTCTGACCTAATTAGTCATAGTTTTGTTCTTGTCTTTTTGAGCAAGACTAGTCATGACCTTGGTCTGGAATCTAATTCAAATCTACTTTGTCCTTGTCTTGTCTTGGACCCGATTGAGGTGATCCTGACTAAAGCCTTGCAGTGCACATCGGACAAGCCTTTTGGCTTGTCAACACAAACCCATGTTCATGGAATAAGATGCTGAAAATCTATGACCTCAATAAAATGAGATACCAGCCTTTTCCAATGGCAGCATTTCATATGCAGTGAACCTCTCCTGTCCAATAATTAACCACACCCCTTTTTTAAGACTCCCACCTGTTTCCAATAATCAATGAGGAAAGAAGGGACAGTTTAAAAAGAGGCAGAGTTGATCAATTGTGTTACGACCGGTCTAGTTCTGTGAGTTGCAGTTGTAGCTGAAGCCATGGGCCTTTTCCTAAGGTAACAGTTTTGAAGTACTGTTTTGTAATGCAACATGTTTAAGAAACCGTTAACTGTCATACAGTAACTTACGGCTGTGTCTTGTCAAGGGTGGTGCTGTTGTCTTTGTTTGCTGTGGGAAGTCGTCAAACAAATGGTGAGATTAATATTCTGTTGTAAAAAGCAATCTTGTCTTTTGGCTGTATGTATGAACTAACATGTTTGCTCTATAGCTTACAGTATTGGATCTAGGGCCTATGCTCAGAAACATGGCGATTCTCAAGAACCCGTTCCAGGCTACCAGTCTGTCTCCAGTGGGTCTGACACTGGAGGGACGCCGTCATGGAGCGACGAGTTACTCGCTAGTTATGGTTCAAGCTCAGTGTCTCCAAATGGTTATGTTCCTCACAATGAATTGAAACCAGCAGTTGAACCCAACTCTGGAGGTCATGGCTCCTCTGACACTGATGCCATTAAAAACAGTTACCAGCCTGAGTCTGAGAAACCAAGATACAAGTGGCAACCTGTCTCACAACCTCACTCCCAACCGAGCTATCCCCAGCAGCCTAGCTCCCAGCCCCAGGTGCCCCAGCAGCCAAGCTCGCAGAAGCTGCAGGTGCCCCAGCAGCAAGGCTCCCAGCAGCAGCCACAGGTGCCCCAGCAGCCTAGCTCCCAGGAGCCGCAGGTGCCCCAGCAGCCCATCTACTGGCTCCGGCAGCCCATCTATTGGCTCCAGCAGGTGCCCCAGCAGCCGAGCTCGCAGGTGCCCCAGCAGCCGAGCTCGCAGGTGCCCCAGCAGCCGAGCTCGCAGGTGCCCCAGCAGCCGAGCTCGCAGGTGCCCCAGCAGCCGCAGATGCCGCAGCAGCCTAGCTCCCAGCCACAGATGCCCCAGCAGCCTAGCTCCTGGCCCCAGCAGCCAAGCTCCCAGCAGCCAAGCTCACAGGTGCCCCAGCCACAGGTACCCCAGCAGCCTAGCTCCTGGCCCCAGCAGCCAAGCTCGCAGGTGCCCCAACAGCCTAGCTCCCAGCAGCCTAGCTCCTGGCCCCAGCAGCAGGTGTCCCAGAAGCCTAGCTCCTGGCCCCAGCAGCCAAGCTCCCAGCAACAGGTGCAGCAGCCTGGTTCCCGGCCCCAGCAGCCAAGCTCACAGCAGCCGCAGGGGCCCCAGCAGCCTAGCTCCTGGCCCCAGCAGCCAAGCTCCCAGCAACAGGTGCAGCAGCCTGGTTCCCGGCCCCAGCAGCCAAGCTCCCAGCAGCAGCCGCAGGTGCCCCAGCAGCCAAGCTCCCAGCCGCAGGTGCCCCAGCAGCCAAGCTCCCAGCCGCAGGTGCCCCAGCAGCCAAGCTCCCAGCAGCAGCCGCAGGTGCCCCAGCAGCCAAGCTCCCAGCAGCAGCCGCAGGTGCCCCAGCAGCAGCCGCAGGTGCCCCAGCAGCCAAGCTCCTGGCCTCAGCAGCAGGTGCCCCAGCAGCCAAGCTCCTGGCCTCAGCAGCAGGTGCCCCAGCAGCCTAGCTCCTGGCCTCAGCAGCAGGTGCCCCAGCAGCCTAGCTCCTGGCCCCAGCAGCCAAGCTCACAGGTGCCCCAGCAGCCAAGCTCGCAGCAGAAGCCGCAGGTGCCCCAGCAGCCTAGCTCCCAGCAGCCTAGCTCCTGGCCCCAGCAGCAGGTGCCCCAGCAGCCAAGCTCCCAGCAGCAGGTGCCCCAGCAGCCAAGCTCCCAGCAACAGGTGCCCCAGCAGCCTAGCTCCCAGCCACAGGTACCCCAGCAGCCTAGCTCCTGGCCCCAGCAGCCAAGCTCACAGGTACCCCAGCAGCCTAGCTCCTGGCCCCAGCAGCAGGTGCCCCAGCAGCCAAGCGCCCAGCAACAGGTGCAGCAGCCTGGTTCCCGGCCCCAGCAGCCAAGCTCACAGGTGCCCCAGCAGCCAAGCTCGCAGCAGCAGGTGCCCCAACAGCCTAGCTCCCAGCAACAGGTGCAGCAGCCTGGTTCCCGGCCCCAGCAGCCAAGCTCACAGGTGCCCCAGCAGCCAAGCGCCCAGCAACAGGTGCAGCAGCCTGGTTCCCGGCCCCAGCAGCAAAGCTCCCAGCAGCAGGTGCCCCAGCAGCCTAGCTCCTGGCCCCAGCAGCAGGTGCCCCAGCAGCCAAGCTCACAGCCACAGGTGCCCCAGCAGCCTAGCTCCCGGCCCCAGCAGCAGGTGCCCCAGAAGCCTAGCTCCCAGCAGCCACAGGTGCCCCAGCAGCCAAGCTACCGGCCCAAGCAGCCTACCCAGCGGCCGCAGGTGCCCCAGAAGCCAAGCTACCGGCCCATGCGGCCGCTGGTGCCCTGGCAGCCAAGCTACCGGCCCAAGCGGCCGCAGGGGCCCCAGCAGCCGCAGGTGCAGCAGCCAGGCTCCCAGCAGCAGCCTAGCAAATGCTCCCAGCAGCCTAGCCCCCAGCGGTCACAGGTGCCCCAGCAGCCAAGCCATCGGCCCAAGCGGCCACAGGTACCCAAGCAACCAAGCTACCGGCCCCTGCAGGTTCCCCAGCAGCCAAGCTACAAACCCCAGCAGCCACAGAGGCCGCAGGGACCCAAGCAGCCAAGCTACCGGCCCAAGTGGCGACAAAGGCCACAGCTGTCCCAGCAGCCTAGATACCATGATTAACCTGCTATTGCCTAAATGCGAGGCTTTGTTGCCCATGTGGATTCTAATGGGTGAGTGATTCTTGATACATTCCCTTATCTAAATGTGCAGCAAATGACACCTGTCACTTCATTTCTAATGGCAATCTGGTTGACTAAACGAGAAGCTCATTCCCTCACCAGGTTTGCTATTGCTGATGAATTTTATGGTTACAACCACAAGGAGAGTTGATGTGGTTTTTAATTGCCTGAATTTGCAAGATCGGCACAATTGGCAAGGTATGGAAGTAAACTTGTCAGCAATTGTCTAGCGTTCAGTTAAATTCTCTGGAAACTGATTTTTTTTTTTATTTTTTTTTATAGGAATTACAACACTGTCTCAAAGACTTTCTTCAACTGTCAGTCCTTGTATTGACTCTTGTATTGTCATTTGCAAATAAAATCATTTTGCATTGTACTTCCTGGCATGTCTGTTTTCATACTAGGCTTTTGACTGAGAATTATTCCACTCAGACTGGCTGCCTCTAGCTGTGATCAAATTAAGTAGTTTGACAAACTGGCTTCTTTGCTGTTGACTGCAACAAACTTCCACTGCATTTTCCAACTTCAGCTTTGTCCTGACTCGGTTGTTGGCTTGAGTAATAAGAGGCAGTTGAAACGATACTCTAACTGGCAACACAGTGCCAAGAGGGGTCACGGGGGTTCCTGTTGTAGGTCTAACAAGGTCTACAAAGTTATCAAGTCTATGCCATGGAGCAAAATCTAATGTTGCCAATGAAAAGAATGAGGCACATATCTTGTAAATGTTTTGACTGGGATTTTCTCATTTGGTAACATGCTTTTGGTGTTTCACTGTTAATACTGCAAGTGAGTCCGACTGAGTCTACTGAATTGATTAAATCTGGCTGCAACTATATACATGAGGTTATAGAAGTTGATGGATTGAGATTCAATTGCTGTGGTTGTCATTCCTCGTTTGTAATTGTATGCCTTAATATACATTTATGCAGTGCTGGGCAGTAGCGGTGCTACTAGTTTAACTACACTTCTCTGTAGTGTCGCTGTCTTTGAATCAAATGGCGTTTTCAGTAGCGACGCTTTTTATTTATCAAGTAGTGGGGTAGCATCCACAAAAGCTAGATTCCCAGGCATTTCTAAAGCTCAAGTGCAGCAGAGCTTTCTGTTGTGGTCTGGAATAAAACTAAGGATAGATACGTGAAGCCAGTGCCATACACGGAGGAATTGTCTGTGTAGCCAACGGAAGCACTTCCGTACGACGGTGACATCAGACCAATCCTTGGGCTGATGCCTGCGACGTCTCTGGTGCAGGGGAATACAGTTAACACGCGTCAGGTCTTTATTCTTTTGCTACTGTAGTTTGAGTTAAGAGTTTGTTAAAGTAAGTCTCCACACAGTTATCCATCAAATGTGCCCAAGTCTCCACTAGATTGAGCATACACATGCAAACAGGTGTACAGACAACACGCAAACGAACATACAGTAGATGAACATACAACAGTTTGCTTTATGTGGAGCACGTTTTTGTTGATCAGACTGTAGCAGTTATAGCCTGAAACTTCAACCTTTTAATTATAGCACCCCAGTTAGACCAATCAGTGTAATTTTGGAACACCATGTGAAAATTATTCTTCAAAATCAGACGTGTCTGAGATGTCAAATGATCTCCTATTTTACACTGAAATGAAAATAGACCACAATCACACAGCTTCCACAGCCTCCAAGAGCATCAACACAAGCCAACTGAGGAAAATAAAATTACTTTTAAAAATTCTCTTCCTGTTTTATAAGTCTTGAATAATAACTGAATAACACTTAAACATGGTTTTCGATCTTACAAAAAACACACTTAAAGTTGTAATAAGTAAGGTTTTTATTGCCCATAGCACAATATGACCACAACTATATCTGCAGTGGGTTGACAGGGTTGATGATTGAAGGCAGCTTCTCTTGCACTGCAAGAGAAAACTAGCTAGCCAATGTCAACTAGCTAATATCTCCAAATTAACCTAACATTAAGTTATCACTTGTTTGTCCTTACCCTAATAATTCACAATTTAGATTTATCTGAATAAATAACTGGCCAACATTTGTTAATATTGTAATACGGCCACAGGGTAATATTAGCAAGGCCTATGTTGCCACCACATGTAATTAGGCCGCAGGGTAACAAAT
>NC_136008.1:27557286-27622067 GCF_048128805.1 Centroberyx gerrardi | reverse complement strand
ATCGGATACAGATCAAGTGACAGAAAACACTGAGGTGAAAGTTTGACTGAATGCGGTAGTCTTACGGGTTTAGATTCGTCGTTATTTCGTCATTCAAACTAGAAACAACAAGCACACATCTATCAATACAAAACTAGGTGTTCTGTTCTACTTTTTCTGTCTGTACAAATTGAGCCCAGCTTCCATGCACGGGTCCAGAAAGCTGTGACGTACATGGGGCGAAAGATTAAAGAGCGGTCACAGCGTTTAGGTCACTCACTGCAGGACAGCACGCGAAACTGGTTAAACTCCCAGTATTGATCTGTTTATTTCGCCCAATATGCTGTTGAACCATTTGGGCTTCCATCACCTCTGTCCCACAGATAGTCCCCCATCGACCTCGCCTCGCTTTCAAAGGCCTCCTCACCTTTGTCCCACTTACTCTTGTGCACATTTACCTCTTCCCATTGTCCCTCAATCAGTCTGTTGCCATCCACCTCATACCTCCACCTCTCTACTCTCTCTCTCTCTCTCGCTACAGTCACAGATAAGGTGGGCGAGGGGGTGTTACTGTGTAAACTGAGCTGAAATCAGGAGGCCACAGCAGTTGCTACATGTGATAAAGCAACACTTTATCACATGTAAACATGTATGACATGTTTGCACGGTACATCTACTGTAGGAATGAGCGGCTACCTCTGGTGTGTGTGTGAGAGAGTTTACTGCCACGCATGTATGGAATTCACAACACATCTGATGCTTGTTTAACACATGTGTCCACACCGTCGCCACCAACCACCCCCCCCCGACTCTCTCTTCTAATTACTCTCTTTACCTCTGTTTCCTCACTCTCTCTATTGGTCATCCTTTCATCCCCAACTCTGTTGCCCCCGTCCCTTCCATTCACACTCTTTTTTCTGTGTTCCTTTAATCTTTGCTTCTTCTCAGTTTCTATATTCACTAGCAGCCCATCCCTCTCTCTCCCTCCTCTCTCCTCTCTCTCTCTCTCTCTCTCTCTCTCTCTCTCTCTCCTCTCTCTCTTTCTCTCCCTTTCTCCCTCTCCATCTCTCTTTACATCCCTCCTTATTTGGTGCACCTGCTCCCCTAACCCTCTCTCCTCATCTCCATAGGGAGTAGTGTGATTGAAATGTGTATGTATGACCTTGTGTGTGTGTGTGTATATATATGTGTACACACACACACACACACACACACACACACACACACACACACACACACACACACACACACACACTCTGACCCCAGGTGCTGTGGTTCCAATATCCCAGTCTCTCTTGTATGATTTGGTTGTGGGGCGAGTTTAAGGTGAATATCACTCACAGACAAGCACACAAACACACACACACACACACACACACACACACACACACACACACACTGGAACAAACCTCTCCTCTTGGATTAGATTTGGTCCTTTTGGGTCAGTTGTTGGCGATGTGTTGGAGTCTGAGAGAAATGAGCTAAGGTACATATACACACACACACACACACACACAAACAGCTGGAGACATACCTGTGTACACACACACCAAACGCAGAGGCCAATTTCCTCTTGTGTATAGTGGGGTCAGCTGTTTTAGAGTAGTGGAATACATTCCTTATATTGGAGAAACACTGTCACACACACACACACACACGCACCTACCCTTATTTATTTGGGGGTCAGCTGTTGTGGTCAAATGGAATATATATTTCTTATATTGAATCAAATATAGAACAGGCTTTTCATCTGTGGGCTGCAAGTTGACTGACTGCCTGAAGTAGTGTCATTAGGACAATTGTGTGTGTGTGTGTGAGTGAGAGTCTGTTGGTGTGTGGCACACAAGTAAGCAAGCACTACATATACAAGAGAGAGAGAGAGTTGGCCATTTGTAGGTATGCAAGCAGCAACCAATGTAATTTAATAATAATAATATAATGCAGATTTCTGTTGTAATCAGGACCTACTTTTATGAGATAGAACAATTCATATTCATATACTGTTTATATACAGTATTAGCTCTTTAACCAATTACATATTTACGTGCACAGTCACTCAGTCACTCACACACACACACACACACAAGCTGTGGCCCTATTTCTTACAAGTTTGTGTCATACTTCTTCTGTCTCTTGTTTTTATTAAATGTCTGTTTTCATGTCCTTTTGCACTTACATGTGCATGCGTGTGTTCTACAAATTAACTCGGCTTGACTTAAACCCAGCTCCGCTGCCCTCACCTTGTCGAAACATGTTATCAGATGCACCTTGTCCTCACCTCCCCCTTCTCACCTTCCTTCCTTTACTCCATCTAGCCCCCTCCCCTTCTTTCTCTCCCTCTTTCTGTCCTCCTCTCTCCCTCCAGTCCCTCCAGTCCCAGGATCCTGGTATTATTAGTAATATTGATCTGCTCTGTCCAGCCTTTATATAAACCACAAGCCAAAAATAGACCTCTGCCCTCTAATGGAGGAGATCAGATGATTTATTACCAACACACACACACACACACACACACACACAACACACCAGGATCGCTTGTCTTCCGCTCCCAACTCCTTTTTTTCCATCAGATAAAAGATAAATCAACATATTCTGCACATTCTGTACGAACAACTTCTCACATTATTGCCCGAATGGCCACGCTATGCAAATAATAACCAAATAACTTCCCCAGCATTGGCTGGACTTCCATACCTACACAAAGCTCATGCAAATCTGATCTTTCAGATTTCCCAACAGCAGCATTTTTGGGATGGTTGGAATTTATTGGCACTTAATTGCTGAGTCATTGAGGGTTACCTGAGGGCGACATTCTCACACAAGTGGTGAGATGAACCGATAAACACTCACACTCTGGTGACCCATGAATAGATAATGTAATATCCTTCGCTGAAAGTGAATCTGCCCTCCAGCTCCTATCTTAGACTGCAGATTGTCCAGTGAGGGCCTTCTGAATGTGTATATTCATTCAAAAACATTCAAATGCATTTGATAGGAACTACTTCATTCACAAATCAGTGTTTTCTCATTCTTTATTAGGTGAGGCCTAGTAAAAATCATCTCAGAAATTTTGGTTTTGATTCATTTGGAGTTGAATGAAAGCGAATGATAACTTTCTCTGATAATAGCATGTAAAAATCCACAGGAATTTTTAGAAGGGGGAGAGACTTAACATTCACTGTGGCCAGAATGATCCTTTAAGGCTGATTTCCTATTCTGCCCCACCAGGTTAGATAGCTCAACCCGATCCCACGTTGCCCAAAGTGCTGATTTAGCAAAGTGCTGATTTTGTCTTCAACTCCCCCATTCAATCCCAGCTGTAGCTCTATCCCTTCAGCCGCTTTGCGTACACGCCACCGTAAACGTGGGAAAACGGTAATTGTGTACACTACTCTCTTAATATTTCCTCTGTAGCCGCTATTTCCTGCCAGAGCAGTATCTTTGCTCTCAAGCTCACTAAAACAAACACACCCAGCTCCCTAGCGGGGGCCAGATATCTCTCTCTCTGCATTTACCCCCAACACTTTAGGCGCTGTAAAACAAACACAACCGCTCGGAGAACGCCTCTCTCCACAGCTGCAGCCCCGGGCCCCAAACTGTAGCGCTGCACGGTGACCCTAAACCCCAAAAACAAACACACCGCCCTGCCAGTGGCTGCCGGAAAAGCTAACACTGCTGCTGTCTAGTGAGAAATTAAAATGAGAATGGGTATACACGCTATAATTTCTATACATAATACAACGTGAGCATTTGGAGTTGTGGACGGTGGGTGCTGTGCATTCTTCTGGTGTTTTGCTGGGAGATTAAACCTGAAAATGTTGAAAGCGGCTGTACTCCAAATAGCAGTTCAATAGTAGTTACTATGGATATTTGGACAGAAAAGTTGAAAGTGTCATCATGCGAACACAGAGCTGGACACTTGCTGTGGTGTTTTATCCACTTAGCATGAAGAACACTGATCAGATTATTGGACATTTTCGCTGTCCCAAGTTTCCTACATACTCTATCTCTGACTAGGACAGCTGCCTACTCCTTCATTTCCTTCTAGATTCCTTTTTGTCAAGTATTATTGTCAAGTATTGTCAAGTATTTTGTATTGTCAAAATTCACGATCTCCTGGGCTAAAAATAGAAGCGCCTAAGCAGTGGAACTCCAGCGTTTTTGTGTTTCAGCCTTGTGTTTCAGTCTTCGTCTAGCTCTTGTTTTCAACAGGCAGCTGCTAGATGATTAGAGCAACAATAAGATGAATGGAAAGCTGAAATAACAAAGCTAAGGAGTGGTGTAGTAAAATGGGTCCATGGGTTTGTGAAGAAGCTTTATATGTCTGTTGCTGCCACACTCATTCTCTCTCTCTCTCTCTCTCTCTCTCTCTCTCTCTCTCTCTCTCTCTCTCTCTCTCTCTCTCTCTCTCTCTCTCTCTCTCTCTCTCTCTCTCTCTCTCTCTCTCTCTCTCTCCTCCCTCTCTCTCTCTCTCATATATTCAGTTCTTTATATTATCTTTGATCTCCCTGGGCCTCTACATGATGCAGGATGCTGCTGAGTTTGATAAATGTGTGTGTGTGAGCATGTGTGCATGCATTCAGACTGAAGTTCTCTGTTCTGTGTGTATTGCTTAGTTGTGCTGACTCTCTGTCTGCAGATAGGTGTGTGTTTGTCTGTGTAGATTTTTGTGTATCTGTCTTGAGTGTGTGTGTGTGTGTTGCAGTGATGGAGAGCTTGTTATTGTTGTTCTAGAAAGCTTCCCTTAGGACAGAGGGGAGAGAGCAAGCACACAGCTGAGACCACTCCCACTAGTCCTGTGTGTGTGTGTGTGTGTGTGTGTGTGTGTGTGTATAGCCTAGACAAATAAAGGTAGGCATAATGGGCAGCCTTTGCCAGCTGAACTTGCTTTCTCACACACACACACACACACACACACACATGCACACACACACACACACGCGCACACAGATTTTTAGCTTCAGGACTAATCAATATTGTTATATGGCCTTCCTATGTATAGTCCTCTCCCAAATGAAATGAAAGCCCCCCCACAACACACACACACACACACACACACACGAACAAAACCCCCGGTAACACATGAGTCACATCCTACTACCAATGTGAGTCACGTTGTTTAAGTTCTTTTACCAGAAGTGCGGCTGCATATCTGTTTTTACAAGGCTTCACTCAGTCTGCCTCACCTCAAGGCCCAGACTGCTGATTTGATGTGTTTCCATGTCTGAAATGATGAGATGTGTTGTTACATACAGGGTGTCTACAGATCCTGGAAAAAGTCTTATATGATATAAGCTCAAGGTCTTGAAAACAGCCTAGCATTTTAACTCTTAAATTCGCTTTTAGAGGTTTTCTAAGTGTCTTAGGACTACAATTTATTTCCAATTCTAACTGGCATTAAAAAGACGTTTAAAAGCTTCAAATTTATGTGTAGACATGTTGATATTACTTATATTAGTGATACTGGATCGTGCTGCTCATGTTTCTAAACTGTAGAAGTTTGCATGTGCAAACAAGACATTGATTGTTGGGCACAGTGACATGGAGGTTTTACAACAAGATGGAGGATAGGCTTTGCTTTATTTGGATCTCATTGAGTGTTAATTGATGAATGGTGTTGGACCTTCACACTTTGTCATCGGCCTGAAAACACAGCGTGTGTGTGTGTGTGTGTGTGTGTGTGTGTGTGTTTTTGTTGAGAGAAAGAGTGAGTGTTGACCAGAATGAGAGAGAGTGTTGAGCCAAGACAAGGTGTGGTAGGTCATCTCCCCTCTCTCTGCATGCTGTGACCCGCTGCGTGTGTGTGTGTGTGTGTGTGTGTGTGTGTGTGTGTGTGTGTGTTATTGAAAGCCACTGTGGGGTGTTGTGAATGCTTGACTAATGCAGGCAATGTAGTGTGTGTTGGCTGTGTGTGTATGCTTGACTGCAGCGGGGGGAGTGGATGCTAAGTGAAATATCTGGTTCAACGTAGCGTAAAGGAGCTAGCTTTACACCACCGCCGTGCTATATCCCCCGAGTGAGTGTGTGTGTGTGTGTGTGTGTGTGTGTGTGTATGTGTGACAGCTCTCCTGGCAGTGCCATGCAAGGCCTGCCACCATCGCCTTGAGTAGCAGCCGCGCTTGGCATCACAAGACGCCACACTCCACACCACCGTGTGTGTGTGTGTGTGTGTGTTCATTTGTGTGTCCGTTTGTGTGTCCGTGCGTGTGTGTGCATGTACATTTGTACCCATAGTAATTTGAAACTCCAGTCATGTATTTGCTTGTGTCTGTGACAGATATGCTTAAATGACCAGTAAACTCAAAAAATTGGCACGTTAAAATGACTATTAAACTAAAAATAGGAATACACAGAAACAGGCAGAACGTATTTTTTCTTACCCACTTGTAGCCCGCCAGCTTTTCCATCATTTTTGGAGACTGTGGTCTCGTAAACTTAAATAGGTGTTGAAATCCCTCACCATCAGGGTGGAAAATTAACACCATCAGCCAGCCTAATGCTGATAGATTGTCACTGGTAAATGTGACCAGTACTCCACTAACCAACCATCAGAGGGTTCATTATTCTAAAGCCAATTGGAACGATTAAATGATCCACGGTATGTTGAAGCAGTATTTCCAAGTCTGAATATTATTATGATAACACTATTCAACCATGATTATGATACCTGCTTGAAATTACAGCAGTCTTCTATTCTATACCCTCTACTCAAAATATGTGTGAGGAGAATGATGAGAGGTGCAAATGTTGTGTGGAATGGTATGTTTGCCTGCTTTTATGCAGTTTTTTTTTCCATTTATAGTGGATACTCAGTGATTCAGCATTTGTTGTTCACCAGGTCATAGGAAGGAGTAGAGTGTTTTTGTATTATTGAAATATGTAATAAATCTCTCTCTCTCTCTCTCTCTCTCTCTCTCTCTCTCTCTCTCTCTCTCTCTCTCTCTCTCTCTCTCTCTCCTCTCTCTCTCTCTCTCTCTCTCTCTCGTCTCTCTCTCTCTCTCTCTCTCTCTCTCTCTCTCTCTCTCTCTATAGACGACCCAACAGAAGCAGACCTGTGGCTACTGAACAGTTGCACTGTGAAAAACCCTGCAGAGGACCACTTCAGAAACTCCATCAAGTACTGAGACACACCACATACACACACTCTCCCCCCCCCCCCCCCCCCCCCACACACACACACACACACACACACACACAGACAGCATAATGCTTGTAAGTACCTGCACTGTATTCTCCGTAGAAGAGATAAAGGCAGCTGATTAACGAGGAAGCCAGAGAGCTGAGATTACATTCAAATGAACTTCTAATTAATTAGGTCTTTATGTCATTGCCACAGTGGCACTGTACAGAATCTGTACTTCAAATCAGTACAGTGAGAACGCCTACTGATGAGGAGTTACACTACTGAGCTGAATATTCACGTTCTTCAGGTTCACTTGGATACAAATCAGTCAGTGTAAATGCGATTGTGTGTATGTGTGTGTTTTCTGCTATTTCCCCCATGTCAGTTTACACCTACCCACACCGTTTCATTGGTTGCCCGCTGCCCCACTGAGAGCACGTGGACGCACACATACACACAGATTTGCATAAAAACAGAGAAATTAAGCTGGAAACTGTTTTGCATTTTGATTATTTTCCCTTCATCAGGGGCACACACGCCTGCCGGGTGTGTGTGTGCGCGCGCGTTGGTGTGAGAGATGGAGAAAGAGATACTATGTGTGTATGTGTGTGTAAGATTATGATTTATGCTTTTGACAACAGTCTTAACCCTTGGCTGCCGCTTTAGCTCTGAACCTTAGCACTTTCCATCAAATAAGAATAGTGAACGACATACCAGCGTTGACAATTAACAGAGATACATAGGAACTAAAGCTGCCTGCTGAATTATGAAATCCATTTGCCACTGTAGGTGGTGGAAAAGTTAATTAAAGTCATTTTCCTGAAAAATCATATCTAATTTTTACTACAATGTTGTTACTTACACGTATTTCTCTGACCCCTGTCCAACTGAACAAACATGTTTTTTTATACAGTAAATCTAAAATCGTACTATTCAGGAACAAAGTGCAGAATTCTACAACAGAAAAACACTAAGTGAAGACTTTGAAGGCAAATTAAAAGTAGAGCAAGCCTGATTTTGAGAAATGTTATGAGTCTTCTGTCACTACTACTGTTTTGATCAGTGTTACATTATTACATCTGCAACCTGAAAGGCCACTGTACTGATTTAACAAAATGACTCTGGTGGCATCTCTAACTATATGCTGTCCCTCCGCATGACACCTCATTTAGTCGTTCATTTCTTTTAGTTCACTGTTTATCCAAAGTGAGTATTGGCACACTTGCTTAGGCCGTAGAAAAGCAGGAGAGATCATTAAATTCCAACGGTCACAGCTCTAAATAATCAGTTTGTGTACATTTGGACATCTTAAAAGGCCTCCTGCCTCATTGACCGGCGAGCCGCAACAGGACAGTTGTCTGACATGACTGAACGGGCTAATTTCTGCCTTTTTAGTCGGTCGCCTCTCAGAGACGATTTGCATTTTTTTTTGCTAAGTGCAGGAAGGAGCAATTTATCTTCTGTCACATTTTACATTTTCGCCGTCTGACTGAATCGTCGAAAACCCGAATAACTCGTCGGAAGGAAACGCGGCGGCTTCAAGGCTGAACAATTTCACTTGGCCAACTTGATCAGTGCAATCTCCCTGTCTTTCTCCGCCGCTCTCACCCTCTCCCCCGCGTGCTCTCTCCTCCTTTCACTCTCTTTCTGTCGTGCCAATTTTTATGCAAAGACTTTTTGATTTGAAACGCACAAAATAACACACTTGAAGTCTTTGAAAATGTCTTCCTTGTTAATACCAGAGTTTTTCTTTTGACTGGAAATCACCCTGCTGTAATGCTAATGCAATTAATGTTCTATTCACTGGTAAGGACACACATGCACACACACGTACACACTGGGGAGAAAAATGTTTTTTTCTGCTTTCCATCACTCGCTACTCACATGATGGAGAGAGAGCAAGAATAGGAACGGAGAGAGTGAAAACGCCCGCTCAGCTCAGAAAAATCGTCACCCATTTCTTTTTCTTTGGCTTCTCTTCATATGAGAGAGAGAGAAACGGCGAGGGAAAAAGAAAGAGCGGGTGGCAGGCACACGGGCCGCCTCGCGCTCGGTCACACGCTGGCCGACACGTCTGCACCTCCTGGTACCACACACACACGCACACACACTTGCACATGCTGGCACATGGTCTCTTTAGGTCCTGCAAAAGCCTTTAAAATGTGTTCAGCTACAACTATCAAGGCCTTAAAAGGTCTTGAATATAGTTAAATAAAGCATTTTAAGTCAGTTTTATAATTCTTAAAAACCTTTTCATCTATTAGTTTGCTAGTAAATCAATCCAGACACACAGACCTACTGTATATAGATCGGGTCTGCAGGTGTTTTTATTTTCACATTTGTTTCCGTTTTTGCAAAGTTGATCTTGTTTTTCATTCAAAGTTGCATTCAAATTGGTGTTGTGTGTAGCAGCTTGTTTGTCAAAATTAAAACCACATTTCACATAAACCCATTGCTTCCTGACGCAAAGAGCATGTGAAGAAGAATAAGAGCCAATAACAGCCCTTGACAGAGAATAAGTATAAACTAACATGAAGTTGAAACTATGTATTTAGAATGGTGGAATTGTATTTAAGTCATGTAATACTTCGAAGGTAAAAACGGTTCCTTCTCTTTTGTGCCGTAAAGCAATCCAGCAGATTTCCCCCTAAATCCGATGCAGTAGCACACCATATAAAATGCAGTGTAGAGGTTGGTAATGGTCTTATTTTTTTGCGGTAATTACACTAATGTCTCAGAATTAATGTGGTAATGATTCATTGATTTATTTATTGACCTTTTAAAAAGTCTTACTGTATTTTGAAGTTAATGAAACGTACAGATACCCTGTGGCCCAGTGCACAGGCACATGGTATTACAGACACACACACGCACAATATTGCAGGACACACCCTGTTTTTCCAGGCCAGCGCACTGCCAGCTACTGTCACTATCGATATGCATGCATGTCTCACTGACTTGGAGAGGTGGACGGAGGCCATGGCAGCGGGCTTTAACTAACAAGCTGTGCTAGCCTACGCCGCTCAGCTTAACACACACACTCTCTTTCATAAAGGAGACTGTCGCTGTTTAGCTTTGTTAGAGCACAAAGTTGATGTTAAAGGAGACCGGCCAGACCACCCTCTATGTTGGAGAGTTTCATTATTTGACCATTAATCCCAGCAGGGAGGGAGGGAGAGAGGCTGTATTACAGTGGGCATTCAATTTAAAGGGAAATTCCACCCTAAAAGACAACTTGCATCTCTCTTTTTTTATTTTTTTTTATTTTTTACCTGTGTGTGTGGATGAGATGAATAGATGTAGAGTATTTCTGTGAGTTGGAATGGAGGCTGTGTTTTTTTTGTTGTTGTTTCTTTTAGCTTGCAGAATGAGCTCAGCTCCTGTGTATGTCAAGACCACTGTGTAGCCTATTGTCGTGTGTGTGTGTGTGTGTGTGTGTGTGTGTGTGTGTTAGTGTGTAAATCAAATCTTCCCCCACGACTGTGACTTGTGGGACAACATGTGCCACAAACACACACACACACACACACACAAAACTAACAATCACTGTCCTAGTAAATGACTTGCGGGGCTTTAAATGGAAGCACTGGGGCTTTCACCAGTCTTCTGTCATTGTTTGGAGAGACGCAAAGAAAAGATGGTTTATTACTTCTGGAGAACTGGGGCCTAGTTGGCATCCATGCCGAGCGTGTGGGAAGAGGGGCGGTGTGTGTGTGTGGGTTGTTTTCTTTTGTGGATGGGGGGGTGGAGGGGTGGTCAGGTGTGTGGAGGCTTGGGCTGTATGTGAAAGAGTGTTGTGTGTGTGTGTGTGTGTGTGTGTGGGGTGGAGAGTTAGCCAGGGACGGAATGCTAGCAGCATTTCGGAGTGTGTGTGTGTGTGTGCATAGGAAGGCCTCATAATAATATTGATTGGTCCTAAAGCTAAAAGGTAACTTTCGAGTTTGCACTGTGTGCGTGTATGTGTGTGTGTGTGTGTGTGTGTGTGTGTGCATTTCGAACCTTTAGATTGCCCAGAGTGACTCGGATTGAGTGAGTGGGTGTGTTGCTCAAGGACACTTCAACTGGACACATAATTTCACGGGGATAGAACTTTTGGGTTTTCATTAAGGCCCAGCATATAGATCTGTATACTGTATCTGTCCCACCTGTGGCATTGTATTTCTACTCCTTCACACTTTGCCTGCCCTCAGTTGCTCGGCTTGGACTTAACAAGGAAGCGAGGTTGGATCCCTTCCAGCTCGTTGCTCGGAGTGACGGCGTCCTCTGCCCCGCTGTTCGCTCTTTCAACTGGAGCGCCGCATCAGGAGCTCGCTCAGTAGCAGAAAATGCTAATAGAATGGCTCCTGAATGCTAAGAAGTCAATTAGTATGGATATTTGGGTGTGCATGTGCGTGCGTCTGAGATGCCGAAATCTATAGCGTAATTCAATGTCAGAGACCTCTCGAATCAATGAACGCAGAATGCATAAGAGAAACAGTTGCTCAACAGCATGTAATTAAACCGCTCTGTGTGTGTGTGTGTGTGTGTGTGTGTGTGTGTGTGTGTGTGTGTATGTGTGCGTGTGCGTGCGTGCGGTTTCTACCCTCGACTGTCTCTGGTAATTTGTATGATCAAGGGAGTGTATGCTTAACGAATTAGAACCCAACTCTGAGTTCTGTACTTCTGTTTTCAAAATACACCAATTCCCACACTATATTTACATTCATTTCAATATCATGTTAATATTCATGAACCAACCGTAAGAAAGGAAAAAAAAAATCATTAATGTTAATTGAACAGGGACACGCAACACACAAATTGAACTCTTGGAATAAGTCCAGAGTGTATGCGCTATGCTTATATACACGGTGTATTTATAGCAGATGTGTAGCTTGTGCGGTGAATATGTATTATGGCTTCTGGTTATAAGAGAATCTCTATTGTTGGCTCAGTAAGGACTCGGCAGAAGTTGGTCTACAAACTTAGGGCCATTGATTGTAGACCACATGCTGGAAAAAGTTCTTTAAGTCTGAATTTAAACTTGCAGACAGCCTGAATAAGTCCAGAGTGTATGCACTAGTATAATACTACCTCATAGTGGAGGTCCAAGTGGTGAATATGCATCATGGCCCTTGGCTGTTACATCTGATGATTAGTAAGATGTCCACTGAAGTTGGGTTACTGATTTTGTGTCATTGATTTCTGACCATATATTTACTGGAGGCAAAAGGTCACGGCTTGCTAAATAAAATCGTTAAAGTGAAAATCCACCCTGAAACAAGATTTGCATACATTATTCTAAAGGTCTTAGCATTTCAATCTGTATCTGAAAACATGAACAACTCCTTCCCAAAGCTAGAGACCAGAGAGCCGGGGCTGCAATCCGTCTTGTCATCAAATGACAAAACCTGGAGCTGCTCCATTAACAATGGATCAGAGACTGACTTCATGGAAACCATGGAAACTACACACACACACACACACACACACACACACACACACACACACACACACACACACACACACACACACACACACACAAATTTATATCGGTTTAGCTTCCAAGAATCAGTCTAAGGGCCTTCACTGCTTTGTGGCCAAGTGAAGCTGTTTTCTTTTTACAGTGCTTCCAGTGCAGGAAAATGTTTATTCTGTCCTCACAGCATGTTGTTCCAAATGAACTGACACGCTGAAAGTGACTGACATTAAGGTCAGAAATGTTCCCTTTTCATCAGAAAATGACAGCAAGTTCTAAACAATCTGAAATCTACAGTGACCTTTACAGTTGTTTACTAAGGGTTGTTGTTTTATGTCTGCGTCCACACATTCACACAGACACACAGGCATGGATTTGTAGCTGGCCGGACACACACACACATATACAGTACGCACGCACACACACACACACACACACACACACACACACACACACACACACACACAAACACACAGAGCTAGCTCCCCGTGGCTGGTTTCGGTACAATCCTGGGATTGGCATTTAATCTGTCAGTTCTGCAGGGCATTAGCCTACATTTTGGGGTACACACACACACACACACACACACACACACACACACAGACACACACAGATACTCACAGAGAGGCAGGCAGACACATAGGGGGCATAGACACAGACACAGAGGGAGGTAAGGAGAGAGTAGCTGAGCCCTGGTATGCTGCTGCGTTGGCCTCAGCGAGCCCAGGGCTTTATGAGAACCACACCAAGGCCACGGCTGGCCGGTGTGTAACCTTGCTTTGAGCACGTCTTCATCTGCATAGTCAGACTGTGCTGTGCTGTTTCCTTCCCAGGGATGGATGAGAGTCAAACTGAAGACCTGTCTGTCTGTTACTGGGGCTATTTTTGTCTAGTGTTTTTTGTCTCGTGTCTGGTGAGGTGGGATGTGTCTGTTCTGTTTTATTTTTATTTTCATAATGGTTCATACTGTCCATTTTTTCCTGTCCTGTTCTGTCTCGTTCTGTCCTGCTCTTTTCTGTTATATTTTATTGGGTTGTTTTAATTTATTTTATAAATGCCATATCCCAACACCTTTACGACATAATAACTTTCAGGATGGCACACTAAATTGTAGTCCTTTGACTACATCTGACAGGTAAGCAGGCAGAAAATGCTTACTGATAGGATTTCACATTTGTGTAGATGCACAAAGGTTACGCGCCAGAATATGAGCTATTTTATTCTGTTCCATTCTATTATATTCTATCCTATTAAATTCTAGTCTGTGTACAGCAAGGTAAAATACCTCAAGGTGACTTGTGATCCAGTATAATGTGAGTGGTCAAAACAAGCTTTCCTTTCCATTGTTGTGACCAAGCACAGCCATGTCAGATCTGTGATTTATTCAGTGTAAAGACTGTGAGGCCTTGAGGCCCAGCGCTGTGCTAGTTGCACATGTACAGTAGTATCTTGGTAATTCAACACACACAGTATTCATAGATTCCTAGTGTTAATAGAGCTCATAGCAATAATTCCTAATAATTACTCACTGATCGGATCCGTATCTAGCAACTTTGCATTCTAAACCCAACAGCAGGAATTCAGCCTCAGTTTAAATAAATACAGACTCATCCTTTTAAAGTAATTTACCTGCTGTTAGGCTAGTTTCTGATACTTTTGCGCCTGCTTAACCCCAAGGCGGTCAGCCTCAACAACAATCAGTCAGACCCAATTTTCTGTGGGGGATGCGAAAAGTGAAGCGAAGCCTCCCCTTGTTTAAGCTTGTTTATCAGAGAAGGTAATAGCAAAGCAGGCATCACAATGGATGAATGTAATTTGATGAAAGGCTAATAATGTTTAAGTCCCTGTTCCTAACTGACTTTACTTTTATCAGCCTCTATCGGCTTTAAAGGAGCAGACTTTAAGTCCTCACATTACAACAGCCAGTGAAAAGTATTATATTAGTGGTACAGATCCAGTATTTGAGTCTCAGGTTGGATGGTAATTACTAAGGTTGCCATGCCGTTGTCTGGTCACTATTTTGATAGACAATCAATACTGTGTGAGCATTATGAGGACATTTGACATACCAGAAGTACTGCTGGGGACACTTAACATACTACCAATAATACTCTGTCTGAACATGCCATTCGTAGTATTTTGGCACCATTTTAGTATAAAATCAGTACAATCTTAAAATGCTCATCAGCACTATTTGGGTTATATTTGAACATGCAATCAATACTATTTGGGCACCATTTGAGCAATAAACATACCATCAATGCTTGCTCGCAATGCTGTATGTTAGTAAACCGGTGTATTTGGTCATGTCATGGCATTACTTACTATAGTGAAATGCTGTCTGTGTACTTTACACTGATTCCTTATAAGCTCTGTTGCCCCACACAAAAAGAATGTCCTATTTTATTACCATTTGTTTCAGCATTTTTGTTGTTGTTTGGAAAATCCTACGGCTATGCAACCTCTCCAATGTTTGCGATTGTGGCTTGAAGAGTACAGTGCAGGGACAACAATAGCCCCAAGATTGTGTGTGTGTGTGTGTGTGTGTGTGTTTGTGTGTGTGTGTTTGTGTCTTCAACTGGAAACCCATACACTTGGAAAAAGTAGAAAATCATGGTGTTGCTATTAGTTAAGTCTAACCTTTTCTCCCTGTCTATTTTTGAACATGCCTTGAAGAAAGGCAGAGACGCACACACACACATGTGTAGCCTGTAGATGCGGTCAGAAGGTGCTAGTGATGGAGAGTAATGGCGGACCAGCAGACTTCTGGACCAGCAGGGGGTCTGTTGTTTTGATTGGTTCTGACAGGTTTCACTTTAGAGCTGATGTCCAATCATCTGTAGTCTTCTTCCGTTAGGATATGCTGCATTCCGCTCTATACTGCATTTGTGTTTGTGTGTGTGTGTGTGTGTGTGTGTGTTTGCTTGCCCACCGCGCCTGAATTCTCCTCACAAACAACCTGTCACATCCCGTCTGTAAAGTGGGTTTGAATGTAGGGCTGAGCACAGTATGGGGCTGGTGTATCTGTGTCTGTGTGTATGTGTGTATGCGTGTGTGTGTGTGTCCTAAAACGCAGGCCTCCTCACAGTATGGGTTTGATGCCTGAGCCAACGGCCCATCCCACCGTCCAACCCAATCCTGTTAAACAAGCCTTGATTTCACCCTCAGTATTGTGTGTGTGTGTGATACCACCCTCACCATCCACAAATGGGACCAGCCATCTATAATTGACTTTGGTAGAAGGAGATTGGGGGGTGGATGTAGAGGGTAATGGAGAGGGGTGGTGGAGCGAGATAGGCAGAGACAGTCGTGAAGAGAGAGCATGTGTGTTAGGGAAAAACCGAAAGGGTGTGTGTGTGTGAGAGAGAGAGAATTTCTGTCCAGGATTCGGCCTTATCTCCACAAACCGCCTAGGGTTATTTTTAAATGATTAACATGCAGAGGTTCGCTCGATACCGCCCAGATACTCCTCTAACATTTTGTTTTGAGTGTTTTTTGGGATGTTTGGTGTTAAAGGTGGACTTGTCTGACTTTGGCCTTGCTGTTTTTTTTCCCCTTTCCTACACATTTAACTCAGCATGCGATAATGAATGTTTAATAGACATTTAGGAATCTAAGAAAATGTTCCGCAATGTTGTGTTTGTGTGCGTCTGTGATATGAGATCGGTTGCCCTACTTCTGCAATACAATACATTTTACATTTAAAACTGATAAATCTACAGCTTTTTCATCCCGGCGCACAAATTGGCGAAAACATAAACCAGGATGAAAACAGACTGGTATCCTTCAGGCTCCTTATTTTGCTGTGTGACTCTAGGGACGTGTATGCATAAGCGGTCCCTTGAGTAAACGGTTGCATAATCGCAGCCTGTCGCATTTTTACTATCCTACACCCGTGCAGACGGCTGCGCTCTTAAGGCACCCCACCGGGCTCCAGCCTTTTCCCTGATCCCCGATTGCGGGTTTAAGCCATAAGAGGCCAAGTTAATATAGGATTGAGGATGGAGGGGGGGGGGGACCTTTCACCCCAGAGTGTTGCAAGTAACTGGTTTTTTTTTTTGTCCTTGAATTGAAAGTTAAATTCACCATATTGTATAGAAATCGAAGGGCATTCAAGAATCTCTTATCCATATTGCAGGACTGCTTCTATAGGGATGTGACCGAGATAACAATAAAAAGCAGGAAATAATATAGGGGTTGGGGAAGTGGGAAAGTAGGGTCATCACCTGAAGAATTGTATTGAAGTGGTGTGTCCACTTTAGTCTGTTTGAGAGTGAAAAAAAAAATGCCTTCAGTCCCATCTCACAATCTAGTCAGCCAGTTGAAAATTAAAGCCGTTTGTTGGCCCATGTGTTTTCCAACATGGTTTGCCATCCTGCAGACAGAGAATGAAGTCATAAGAACCCGCTATGATACATCAGGATAACCACTTTTTTTGAATGTTAACTGTTTTCTCTCCTCCTGGCCAGATCAGTCTCCATATTGTCTGAGCTTTAAGGGAATGAAGAGGTGCTAAATCCCTCAGCGGGGGGTCTGTCAGACTTGTCACGCGATTCTTCGCCCGCCCGCCTTCTCAGAAAACGCTGATGTCTTATTAACAGATGCTTACAGCGCTGGCAATCAGATTGAACTCTTGGAAAAGGAGGAAAGAGGCTTTACATATCAAACGGCAGTCACTGTAGGATACTAAGGAGGAATGACTCCGGTGTCATATATATATATATGTACGACATTTGTATGCAACACGCATTATGAGCGTTTTTGGTACGGTATGCCTTGCTCTACCCATTGAGCCACACAGGAGTGCAGCTGTGCTTTCTACCAGAATGGGGATGACACTTGAACCCATCCCACTCTCCACTCTGATCCAGTTAAACAAGCCTCGATGTTTCCTTGATTCCTGCATACTAATTCTACGACAGGGAAACATAACCCACACACCCTCTAACCAAAAAGCGACAAACAAAACAACTGGGTTATTGATAAAACACAGCGCTAACCGCATTCTGTCATGCAAAAACCTTCAGGCTGTTAATTAGAACTGATGTCAGCAATGCAGTCACATCAATCACGGCGTTCTCGTTCCCCGTCAAGAGGGGCAAAGTGGCGACGGAAAGATTTGTGTTTCACCCGCAAAGTGACTCAAGTCACAATAACACATTATACCCATGGGCAGCAAGATCACACTGCCAATTCCCTACCAGGCATCAACTGCTGACTTGGATTGTACTTGTGGTAAAATATCTGACAAGGAGAGGGAGTTGGAGAGAAGGAAAAGAGTAAGGGCGGAGGAGGAGGAGGAGAGGAGAGCCATATTGCGAGACGATGTCAGCTGTCAGCTGCAATAAGAAAACGGTGAAATATTGCGAGACGGGAGGCTTCCGCAGGATGCTGACAACACGGTATTGTTTTTATTTGGCCTATATATTGTGTTTTCCGCGGGGAGAGACGAACATTAGTGAGTGATGGCGGCTCTAATGCTCATTATGTTGTTTGATAAATCTGCTGCGACCTCTGGGAGAGGTCATGTTAAGGAGGTCAGGGGTCACCTCGGAGTCGCTGGGGGTCACGTTCTCCTCAGCAGCTGATGAATCACCTGGCTGTGTCTGTGGGGCTTTCTGTGTATGTGTGTGTATATGTGTGTAGTCCAGGGATTCATGGGTCAATGAGATATATAGTCCATATGTCATAGTCTATGTATGAAGTCATCCAGAGAGCATATTGCTTATATTGGGCTTTGTTTTGTTTGGTTAGGTTGTATATTTGTGTGTATAAGGATGATTTATTGTGTGTATTTGGTTTGGCGTTGTGCTGTTGTGTGTATTTGTGTATTGGGTTGGTTTAGTTGTGTGTATATTAATGACTTCATGTCAGCTAGCATTGCCTTGCACAGTAACATTTCATCTCCTGCACAGTTTGTGATCTTTGTGAGTTTGTGATTGCTTCAAAGCCATGTTCCACTGATTCTAATAGTGAGTTTCAGCTTCACAGCACTGAGAAAATATGAGCTGAAGGAAGTGGGCGTTCCTGATCAATAACATGAAAAGCTTCATTTGGTATGAAGTTATTTCCCATGATAACCCTCTGCCTGTGTGCCAGTGTGTGTATGAGTGTGTGTGTGTGTGTGTGTGTGTGTGTTGTCCCCTGCAGGCATGTGGGAGGCCAGGCCTAAGCCTCTCAGGACCCTTCTTGCCACTATTGTGACAGCAAAGAAATGATGAAGGACACTGACACACACACACACATACACACACACACACACACCCCACACACTTACACACTTGGGCTTGATTAAATCCAGAAATTCCCACCTCATTGGTTTGACACCTGCCTCATTCCTCCCATTCTCTCACTCTTTCTTTCGTTCTCTTACTTTCCCTCTTTTTCCTTCGCCATTACCTCACTTCATAGTAACTGCAATGCATGTGTGTTTGTGTGTGTGTTGGGACATCACCGATCCCACTTCATTAATGGTGGGGAAAAGGAGAATAATTTACATTTCTGATTGAGAGCACAAATAGGATGAGACTGGGAGATACAATCGTCAAGTGAGAGAGATGCATAGAGAGAGAGAGAGGGAAATGGACAGTCAGATGAAGGAGAGAAATGACTAACAGCTCCTAACAGGCAAGCCTTGACCTGTGTCAGACCAACACTCCTTTCCAAACACCAACGTTCACACACACACACACACACACACACACACACACAAAGTTGACACCATGGGCTCTATTTTCGGGCCAGTGCAAATTAAGTGTACTGCACCCCATTGGTAATTTCATGGCTCGCCATGACATCACTTGCACCGAAATGGGTGGGGAGCGCACCATGGGGAGTTTCAATACAAATCGGGTGGTGCAGTGCAATTTCAGTGTCCAATAACACGCTTGTGCCTCCGCCTTCTGAGACCACGTCTTAGCACAGACGCAGGTGTTCTGTGCTATTTTTGTGGGACACACTTAGACCTCTCCAAAATGACATAAACCCCTTAAATGTATGTTATGCTTGCCTCTTCAACTTTGATATTAATTCTTCAACCAGTAGGCACGTTTACTTCCACATCACAAATTTGATTTTAATGCGTTTAAGTCTGTACTAGGCTACATTAAAAGTCCCATATGGTGTAAAACAGGATTTCCCTTGCCTCTTTGATTATAAAGGAGTTGGATGGTCTATCTAAACATGGTGAAAGTATCAAAACGCACGGTCGCCAACTAAATCCACACAATCCATATTAGAAAAGCGAGCCTCTAAACAAGCCGTTTGGACTTCCGTAACTTTGTGGCGTCACAAAGGTTCGCTCATTATCATTTTTGTAAGAAATAATAGACTAACAAAGTGTTTTTTTCAAAGCGGTTGAGCGGTTGTCATTGTTTATTACCGGAGAGTTTTCCCTACCTGTAGCTGCCGGGCTGCGGTGTCTCACGTTTCACTCTTGAAACGGTTAGCCAATCAGAACAGAGGGGTCGTTAATATTAATGAGCCTTAAAGACACAGCGACAGAAACATCCTGTTCTTGGTAAGGCTCAGAGATGTGCTGGAAAATGAACGTGGAAAAATGGATTGAGAGTGTTTTTGGTACATGACACCACACACACAGCTTTGAATGGACCTGAAGACAGAAAATAAATTGGAAAGTGTAGAATATGGGACCTTTAAGGTTTGATTCTTACCAATATCCGTCATCCATAACTGCTTGTAGGTTGTATGTTTTCGTACTTCGTTAGTATGAAGGGAATTTAATGTAAAAAATGATGATCTTGATGCCCTGGCAACACTCTTCTCAACTTTTGCACCAGTAAAGCACATTCAATTTTAATTTGTGGGTAAAGAAAGCGAGAGAGAGAAAGATGAAGACAAATGAGAGTGAAAGGAGAGGAAGGAAGAGGTACAAAAGGGGGAGAGAATGAGAGAGAGAGAGAAAGATAGATGGATCGAATGCAGGAGTAAACGAGAGGGATTCTTCACCCCCCCAATTAATGATAGCAGAGGATCCACCAGAGTCATTTCTATTCCAGTTTAATTGAGTTTAGTTATTTCAGGCAAGTAACATATTCCTGTTCTGGGAGCAGTTAGAGAGGCGGGGAAGGAGAGAGAGGCGGACGTTGATGTGTCTCAGGTGCTCCGTCTGTCTCCTGCAGGTACTTTTCCTCTCAGCAGGTGATGACAGGCTTTTACAAGGTCACACCATTACCACTCCCCCCGTCTCTCGTTCCCTCTCTTTCCCCCTCGGTCTATCTCTCTCTCTCTCTCTTTCCTCCTCTTACCCTCGCTCTGCTTTTTTCGCTCTCTCACACTCCAGGCATTACTCATGACTCTTGTTTTCCTGTCTTCCATGTTAATTTTTCCCCTCCTCTCCCATGTCATTTCTCTCTCTCTTCTCTCTCTTGAGGGCTCAGGCCAGAAAAATTAATCTCGTGATATTTACCTTCTTTAAAATTGACCTTAGGCTTGCTCATGTGTATCCTAATTATCCGTTTTTGACAGGTATGTCCCTATCCGAGCTGCCTGCCACCTGTTTGATTTGAGTGTGCTTCCTGGTTTATTTAAGTTTATTTCTGTGGATTGACACATTGTATTTACACTTTTTTGTTAATTTGCTGAAATGCATCTCTGACCACCTGCAGAGCTGGTTTGGGTGATGGAACATCCAATGTGTGCATTTTTTTAAATGCATTTTTGGTCTGTATGATTACGATTCAATCAGCCAACATCTGTTAATGCCGGGTGTAACGGGAGTCGATGATTCATTTAAGACTGAAATCTGCATGATTTCAAATGACGCAGGGGTCTAATTTAACCGCTATATATATATATATATATATAAAAAACAATAACTCTGCATTAAACTAAACTGGATATTTCTGTTGCTGCAATAACCCAATATGCATTTAGGGATCACTTCTCTTCACATCTAATAAAGCTTAGAATTGGGACCTAATCCTAGTGTAAAAACAAATATGCATGTAACTGAATCTGTAAAACAAAATCAGAGCCGTCGACGTGTTGTCAGAGTTTGTCAAAACACAACGGTGTCATGTCACTACAAAGGCCACGTGTGTAGTTTAAAAGCCCCGATTCGAAGGCCTTATACATAATTCACTATAATCTGATCCAACAGAGGACCGCAAATCTCATTAGCACCTCATTAAGACTTGCATTACTACAGTTAGGCAGAGAGAGAAAGATGGGAAGGGAAAGAAAGACAGAGAGAGAGAGATGGAAATGAGGGGGTAGAGTGCTGAGAGAGAGCAGGAGACGCAGACGATGAAAACGGGATGAAAGAGACTGACAAGAAGAGCGGGGTGCAACAAATGTCAGAAGTATATAAAGAAATAGATACTACAATATATGTTTAAAGATACATACATGATCAGTTTATTCATGAAAGCAGAGCTGTAGAGAGAGGGGGAGGTAGAAAGGAATCGCTGCAGTCTAATTGCTAGACCCATTAGTATCCAGTGTTGATCAGTAGCGCAGTGTGTGTGTGTGTTTGATGGTTCGCAGGCTAAAGATGACCCCCTAGTCAGCCGTCTGAGTTCGGGCACACATGCTGAGCCGAGCCGAACACAAAGGGGATGCGGGCTTATGAATGAACTCATTACAGATATTGTGTGAAAACCTCATAACTCTGATTTTTGTGCTTTTTTTTTGAATTCTGAGTGAGTTAATGCCCTGAGAGTGTCAGTTTTTCCTCAATTCCTGAGAAAGTTATTTGGGAGATGTGAGGTTTTCCTTACGGCAGCGGTGTCATGCTGGGCTGAACCGAGCTGGACTGAGATCTGAAGTCTTGCAACTTGAATGACGCTGGATTATTTTTGTGGCTTTTCTGCTTTCGAGATAGGTATTTCTTGACAAACCTTTTGATTGATCAAGAGGCGGCTCTACAGTGACATGATTTTGTGATAAGTCCCGACTTTCATGGACGTTTGGGTATGCCTACTATCAGCATACCCAGACTTAGTAGAAAAACACTGATTCCAGCAGGTTAAATTATAGCTATTTTGTATATTCTACTGGCCAGAAAGCAAAAATTCCTTGCGAGTAGTTAATTCTCTCTTTGTAATAGTGTGTACAGTGTATACAAATTTATTAATTAGTGGTGGTCAGTGTCACACATGCAATATTCCATGACTATTGTCGTACATGACATAAAAGCAAATAAGCCTAGTTGCTTATGTATAGAGTCATCTTTGTGACATTGTGTATTTAAAATAGCACTGCAGAGGCCTTGTTTTGGGTGGCATAGTGGTCAGTGGTTAAAGTGACTATCACATTACCAGAACAACAGACTACAACAGACATGTGTCCTATCGAAGTGTCTTTGAGCATGACACTGAACCCACACCTTCTCACTCATTTCAAGTTTCTCTGAATAAGTGAGTCAGTTAAAGGACTAAAGTGTAAATGTAAAGTGTTGGGGGAGGCAGTAGCCTAGAGGTTAGAGAAGCAGGCTTGTGACCACTAGAGGACGGAGGTCACCAGTTTGAGTCCTGGGACCATCTGGGAAAATGTGTGTGGGGAGAGTGAATGAGTTAACACTCTCCCCTCTCTCACCAACTGCTGTCGAGAGCCCCCACCTGCTCCAGTGGAGCTGCTCACTGGCCAACAGTAGCAGACTGTGGTTGCACTGGGCAGCTCCCAGGTGTGAAGGTGTCAAACTGTGTGAATGTGAAGCAGGGTTTTGCTGAAAAAGAGCAAGCGTGCTCAGTCCTTTCCCTTGATAAATAGAAGATTAACAAAAATGTGAGTAGCTGGGGTGTGCAGGAGACTCGCTGATCTGAAGATTTGTAACGGAGCGTTACAACACAGAGTTTGGAGTCATTCGTTGGCTTAAGTCTTGCAATAGAAGCCACCTCACATGGAACTACATTAATCTACAGGTATCCATGCCGGGCCTTGAAGTTTTCTCTGTTCAAGAGTTTTGGAAAAGGAGTGAATGGCAGTTTTTGGCCAAATGGCAGGTGAAAGCTGGTTTCACACTGGTAGAAACTGAATGTTTGAGAAGTGAACTTGAAATTTAGAGAATTTAACGCTGTGAATGTAATGCTGTTGTTTTCTCAAGGCAATCTCCGCCCCCATCCTCTGAAGGCCTCTGAAGGCACTTGTCACGTTGAATGCTGGAACTTAACGAGGGAAGTTAACTATTTATGTCAGAATCAGCAGGAAGATTGTCCCTTCATTCCATAGGGGAAATGTTTTATTTCTGCCTTGTCATTATTGAAAAATGAAAATAGCAAAAACGTAACGTTAACACTGTAACTATCAACCAATATGCTGACAACAAACAAGTTGATATATATTGGAGAGAGTTTTTATTTATTTCCGGTCTCTGTCAAACCAGCGGAGCATGACGTTGTTGAAGTGTCTGTGTATTAGTGAATGCAAGGCTTGAGCTCTTGCTGGTTTGGCCATAGATATCTCTATGGGTTTGGCAGTGTCAGCGAAAGAGTTATTGAATGTAGGGAAATGTCAGTGTGAGATGGAGCCGGTCTGACAGATGGCATATGGATAGAACCGACACTGACCCTCTTTTCACCTGGACTGACAAACACACAACACCTGCTGCTACGAGTGTCTGTCTCTCTCTCTCTTCTCTCTCTCTCTCCCCCTCCATTTCAATTCAGTTAAAGTGCTTTATTGGCATGAACGTTAAGAACAGCATTACCAAAGCATCTCTCCTTTTCTGTGGCCCTGCTGGCTGTAGCTCTGTTGCCCAGCTACAGTCTTTCATGTTGGATTAGTTTGACACACTATCTTTTGAATGATGGAGGCCATAGCATATATTGACTCAATGACTCTGGTGGCAGGTGTGTGAAAGGGAGAGAGAGCCTGCGCGACTGATTGACTCAGGTGGCAGGTGTGTGTGTGTGTGTGTGTGTGTGTGTGTGTGTGTGTGTGGAAGCCAGCCTACCAGCTGCCGTTGTCCTAGCCAGTGTCTTTAGTTACACACAGAGGGAGTTGACACCGAACCAAACCCACTGACACTGAGATATTATCAGCCGGGGTCTATTCGCTAACAAATACACTGTGTACACAGTGTACCTGGGCATACTCGCGCACAGATTACATAAATGCATGTTCATCTTGTGCGCACACACACACACACACACACACACACACACACACACACACACACACAGGTTGGCCCACACGGAGGAGAAAACTTTTAAAGTCTGTTTCAACAAGCCGTTTTTATACACCCAGTTGTCTATTCATATTGCTGGACTGGAAGAGAATGAAAGGCCAACGGAAGGGGAGAATTGTGTGTGTGTGTGTGTGTGTGTGTTTGTGTATTTCCTATAGGAGCACTTGTTAGCCTTGGCATTTTCCCTATTGAGATAAAGTCTTGTGTTTTTGAGTTGACGATCCCAGAGGCTTATTGAGCTGGTGTTAGCTAAACAACCACTGACCTGGAAACTGCAGCTACTGAGAGACTTTATACTGGCTGCAAGTTATACAAGATGGCATCTCTCTCTCTCTCTCTCTCTCTCTCTCTCTCTCTCTCTCTCTCTCTCTCTCTCTCCTCTCTCTCTCCCTCCCTCTGAATGTGTGTGTTCACTCTCCATGCACCTAGGGGGTGACAAGTGACAGCAGAATTGTCTGAGAAAGTTTTTTGCAGTGACACATACGCACTGATAGAGTGATGAAGGTACAGATACCCCTTCTCTGTCACTCACTCTGTGTGTGTGTCACATCCTGCTTCTCCCATATGTTAAAGTATAGAGACATGCGCTTGATATACATGAAGTCATGCAAGATGACAGCGAGCAACCTTTGACCTTTGTTAGCCTTATGCTCATACCCGGAGGGGGGATTTTAGACATGTGCACGCAGCGGAGGTAGAGGGAGGAAAAGAGGAGGAAGAATAGCAGGAGAACATGAAGAACGGAGGACAAGGGGTGGACAAATTTTGAGAAAGAGAAGGAAGAAGTGGAGAGAGAGGGAAACGAGAAGAAGAGTGATGTGAGCAGGAGGAAGGTAACTTGGAGTGACATTGCTTATTTCCCGTATTCAGAAGCCAAGTGATTGTTCAAATGAGGATGCGGGCAGATGTGACAGTTTGACCCTGGGATGAACCATCACTACATGTGTGTGTGCATTGAGTTTGTGTGCGTGTGTTTGTGCGCAAGTGTGTCTTTGTGTATCTATATCTACCTATGTATCTCTGTGGGTGCCTGCGTACACATGCCCCCAAGATGTTGTCAGCGTGTGTGTATTTTAGCATCATGCACTTCATTCAGGATCGCTTGTTTCTAATTTTACTGAGCTGACAGATGGACAGGCCGCAGCAAACCGGAGCAGAGAAGCAATTTAACCAAACAGTATTTGGAGTGACACAAGCCCAAGGCCTACAACTTGGCTATAGGTACATATATGCGCAAAGGAGGATGCACGCACAAACCACACATACACACACACACACAGCGGGATGCCAACCTCTTGTCGGGCATGGGGGTCGGCGGGTCAGTGCCTTCGCACACCCGGGGCAGTTCTTAACCTATGAGGCGCTGTGAACAGACAGGCACATAGCTAGATATGGAGAGAGGGAGTATAGCTAGGAGCCATCTGGCCACATGTGGCATATAGGCTACTGTACATTCCCCGGCCGCCTGAATATCGCTATGGTTCAGCAGTGACTTGAGATTGAATTGTGGCGTGTTTGTGCATGTGTGTGTGTGTAAGATAAGCTGGCAGAGTGCATGCTCCCTGTGTCATGCAGGCTGATGCAATTGTAAACTTTGTTGTGCTAGTTTACTCAATGATTTACTTAATGTCAATACAAAATAACTCAAGCTTTAGAGGTACACTGATTATGACTTTTATTAAAGCTGACTTCCAAGTGTTTAATCATCAACCATAGCAGCACCAATACTTGCCTATACTGACAATCTTGAACATGCAACTTCATGAAAATTGTGACAAAATATTAGTGTTTATGAAATAGAATAAATGGCATCGTCCAATGAAATTATTAATGGAACTGGTAAACATGACAACATAATCATATAGTATTTTACCACTCAGTTGTTGGTGTTTTGAATATGTTTTGTAGGCAAACAAGCATCCTTGTGTTCTTTTAGCTCTCATTTTGGCAGTGATTTCCTTCTGCAAGCAGCAAGTTGCATTTTTTTCCAGGGAAAGTCCACCCTAAAATCAAAATCCACCCTAAAATCAAAATCCACCCTAAAATCAAATTCATATATGCGAGTTTCAACAGTTAAATTAGATTTTTTTCCCCCCAATATGATCAATTCTTCTAAAGCTAGAAAGCAAATGTTCAATCAGTGTACTGAAAATAAGGAAAACCTTCCTAATACTGGGCTGTACCTGGTCTTGAACAATCTACATCTCACCTGCCGCCTTCTCTCTACCTCCTGCACACCTCACCATGATTGCTGTGGCTCTAATAAGTTAAATGAATAAAGGATTATAGCTTTCGTAAAGGGATTATAGCCTGAATTCACCTGGTCACTCTGTTTTATGGAAAGAGCAGATGTTCCTTAGACTTCGTACACCCTGTGGAAATGGGTTTTAGGGTGACATTTCACCTTGGTAAGAATCCCAGTTGGACCCAGGCTGCCTCTGCTCAGCGGAGTAAATAAAAAAAAGTCTGGTTGGTGTCTGCAGCTGCTGGCTAAGGACTCCAATGGAGACGATACTCTCTCCGTTTTCCCTCTCTCCCTCTTAATTGTGTCCTTTCTCTGTTTATTTTCGCAGCGTGGGCTCTCCTCTACCATTCTCATTATTAGGACACTGACATGAAAAACACCAAATTAGCCAGCGTCTACGTTACAGCTGTTTATTATGAAGCTAAACCATTTCAAGTTGACTCTCCTCTCCGACGCAACGTTTACTCTCTCTCTCGACATTAAATATTCAACCGGCATCCAACTGAGCCTTGATTAGCTCTTAAAAAAAAACATCAGATAGCAGCAGCTTTTAAGGGGGGAAACTGCAAGATGATTAAAAAAACATGATGAAGCATTCAATAAGTGCACACTGTTTCGTAGCAGCATAATAGGTTTTCGAGGTATGAAATGTAAAGGAACCTCCTTCTGTTTTACTGACGGAGGGATGGGGCTAATTAGTGGAATCTGGATGGGTCCAAAGGAAGGGGTACCAGAAGAGAAAGCCTGGTGAGTCTTTTTACAAATGGGTGGAGTGGGGAAAAAAATCCACAAGAGTTTATTCCAAAATGAAATTTTAAGAAGTTAGAGAGAGAAGTTATAGTTCCATTATAAATGAAACAGGCCAATCACCCTTTGGTCAGCTGGAAAATCATCTGATTTAATCCTTAGTGAGTGCTTTCATCCCTCTGTCTAAATGTGGCTTAGACAGAATCTAGATAAATGTTATGTCTTCAAATACATGTTCATGTCCATACATGTCGGTGTAACATATAAATGCAGTGTGAATTTGATATTAGCACTCAGATGCAACAACAATTCATCTGCATTGTAGACCTTAGAACTTGGATCTTTAATGAACAAGATCTTTAGAGATGGAGAGGCTGAAAAGGAGACGGTGAGAGACAGAGAGAGAAGAGTGAGCAAGAGAGAGAGATGCAACAAATGTGGTCCAACAAAAGAGGCTCCGGCAGCTCTATTCATCCCCCCACTAGAAAAATATTCACCATCCTTCTAACAAGCTGAATGTATTTTAAAAATCACCTCCTCGTTCCATAAAGGCTTTTTTCTTCCCTTTCCCCCCCCCTCTTCTCTTTTTTAATGTAATGAACCTTGCCTTGAACCGGCCTTTTTAATTGCTGTCGACTCAGACGAGAAGAGTGTGGGTGCGAGGGGGAAAAAATAACCTTTTTTTTTTTTTCAACATTCCATAAATTAATTTTCAGCAAGTAAGCAAGGCGAGGGGGTGGTGGTGGTCCTGAATAGCAATTTAATCAGACAGTTGGCTTTGTACATGCTGCATCCCGGGCTTTTAAAGGAATGTTATTTAGAATAAATAAGGCGCTGTGGTTAAATGAGGAGGCCTTTTAGAGGGACTGATGAGGCACCATGGAGCCACTTCAGGCTGCATGGGGGAGAAGACATCAGCCAGGGAAATTAACAGGCTGAATAGATGCTTAGACTATCTAGGCCCTCTAATGAGACTCCCATAGTCTGCACAGTCCCCTAACACGCGTACGTGTGCTCACATATCTGCTTTCACATGCACGCTGACTTAGCACGGGAAAACTCACAACACACCAACTCGCATAAAGGCAGACGCACAACATGCATGGACACATACAAGGAGACACACTTGTGGAACATATGCACACAAAGGCACAGATGCAAGCATGCAAAAATGTGCGCAAACGCCTACATACACACTCTACTTTTTCTCATTTCAAATGTTGTATTATATGTCACTGCTCCATTTTGCCTTTTGTCACTACCAAATCTGCAAAACGTCTTCCTCTAGTAAACGTGTGTATGTGTCTGCCTGCATGATGTGTGTGCCTTTGCCATTGTGTGTGTGTTTATATAGTTAGGTGCTTGTATGCTTCCCCAGTCTCCTCTATAGGAACCATGTCTTCCACCCCAGCTGCCAGCTACAGTGTGATGTTGATGGATTGTTGTCGTGTTCGTAGTGGAGTCTGCAGCTACTGTAGCTTCCATCGGAGGCGATATGCTCTCATAGGTGTGATGCTCATACCTGTAATGCTTGTATCCTCTACCTGCTTGCCAACATGGTGGTTCACAAATGGGGGCATTTTACAATTAGACTAATTTTAGACTGTACCTTTACCTGAGAGGTAAAGGTACTATTTGAATCCCATCCCAAATGCTATGTTTTGTTTTTCTTCCATTCCCTTCACAGTATGACAGAGTTGACAATCAGAGGTCATTAAAAACGTGATCTTTGGCAGTTTTTGAACAACCGCAGGGCAATTTGCAGAGTTTTATTTGTGTTATTATTGGGAAAGGTGTTAAGGTTTTTGAACATTTGGAAGCAAAAAGACAAGTGTTGCAGTATCTGCTTATTGGCACAGTGATTTAATTATATTTTATTGCGTTTGGTTGAAATTGCAAAAAAAAAAACTGTTGGTTTGCAAAGATTGTTGATGCGGTCCAGGTCACTGAGCATGTGGCGTTCCACTGTTCCAAACCCTTGCTTGTAATAATTCATGACCTTAAAACCAATCAGGATTGTTTATGCTTGGACTAATTTTGTGTGGATTCATTCAACCAAGAGTGTCCTTTCACCTCTGTGATCCCAGCAAGGATTTCCCCCTTGTCTCTACTTCTGGATCAAAAGAATTGCACGCAAACATGCAAACACACACCACGCACACACAGAGGCAGACACATGCACATATTCATACACATATGTCTGTCTTTGTCTGTGGGATGCCATACAGAGGCACAAAATCAAAAGTTGGTCAATGCAAAGAAATGGATCTAAATCGATCTCTAATGCACCTGATGTGCTCATCACATCATGTGTCATTTGGCGATGCACAGACCTGTAGACCAGCAGCACTGTACTCAATCCAACAGTCTCCTGCTGTAAAAATGAAAGTGAAATTTAAAATTCCACAGTTGCTTGCATGTGTTAGTAACGGGATTTGTAAACAGTAACTTGATAACTCGTGTTCTGTTGCCCTACAAACTTTAACGGTAGGTAACATTATTACTTTTTTTTTTTTCTTTTATTTGCCGTTGACATTTATATACAAAGAACGATTTATCACAATAAATAAATCGTCCATACAAAAAAAAGGAAAAATACAAGGAAAACAAAACATCAACAAAATAAAATACCCCCCACCCCCACCCCGATTAGCGCAGCAATGCAGCTATGTTGGCTATCATAAGGAGCGCGTTCATGAGAAATGGTCATTTTGAGCAATATGTGCTTCTTAACGTCAGAGATATTCTGTTACTAATAACAATAAATACAAAAAAGAGACAGAGAGAAAAAAGAAGTTAGACAATAAGTATAAGTTGGCGCATAATAATTGTATGTTATGGTTACAAATTTATACATACACAGGTTTATATATACATACATAATGTTAAAGCTCATCTGCACAGCATTCAGTATTTGAAATACTTTTGATAAGGGGGCCCCAGACATTATTAAACTGTATAGTTTTGCCCTTTACACTGTACATGATTTTTTCTGATGTGCAATAAGACAACAGTTCATTCCACCACTGTTTGCGTGTGGGTGGGATGTTTGAGGTCCAATTTACCAAAATGCATTTTTTAGCTGCTGTCATAGCCAACAGGATAAGTTCCTTTTGATATACATTAAAATTCTGCAGGTCATCCACATCTCCAAGAATAGCAACACAAGGATCCAGCTTAATATCTTTATGTAATATCTTGGTGAGTTGTGATTGTATAGAGAGCCAATATGATTCAAGTTCTGTGCAGTTCCAAAGCATATGCATCAAGTCACCATCAGCTATATGACACCTAGCGCATTTGGGAGATTTGGAGGGATAAAATTTATGTAATTTTTGAGGAGTATAGTAAATACGGTTTAAAATATTGAGCTGGATCAGCCGGTGTTTAGTACATGTTAAGACAGATTGTGCATTATTAATGTAACATTATTACCTTGTGGCATTTAAGTAACGTTAGTGGAATTAGGTAATTTAACCGATAACAATGCTTCAGTGCATTTAATTGAATTGAACACATGCGCCATGGGCCTGTACAGGATCTGTGCTTATTCCTTGTTTTTCAAGCATCATATGTCCATCAGGACTCAGTGGTGACATTTGTTCTAACGAGCACATGTGCTCCTACGTTGGAAAATAATGAAAAAAGAAACATTCGCCTTCTGGTAGCAACTGGATAGTGGACAGTTGTTGTTGTTGGTTAGATAGTTGTTGTTTTCCTCTGTATGTGTGTGTGTGCGTGTGTTCCTATCCCAAAGTCTGTACTCAGCAGTTGTCTCTAGACAATAGCCTCAGGCTATAGGTTCTCTCCCATAGCGTTGTCCCATAACAGCTTCTCCTGTAGAAAACAGGACTTTGCATTAAAAATGGGGCTCAGGGGACTCCTCTCTGGATTCAGCTTTGGGGTTCTCTCTCTTTCTCTCTCTCTCTCTCTCTCTCTCTCTCTCTCTCTCTCTCTCTCTCTCTCTCTCTCTCTTTCTCTCTCCCTCTTTGATGCTCATCTCTAATGCAATTCCCTCCATGTAAGTGTGTCTGTATGTTTGTGTGTGCCTGTTCCACTGCTCCTGCTTTTTTTTATTTTTTATAAGCATTTTCCCCATTATAACCCATTCAAGCGGTGAATACAACTCATTTATAGTAATGCAATATTTATCACGCGTTCAACTCATTTTTACAAGACAGATGTCATGCATTTCAGCGCATTGGGCAGGTGTCTGCGGTGCATTTTTTTTAAAAGGCCATAATCTGAAAGCCTTGCATTTCCTCTGACTCGCCTTTACTAGGCCCATGTTGACGATTGGGCTACATCCCATCTCCGATAACCCCGAAGGCCATGTGAACTAGCCGTAAACTAGCCACGTTATAGGTGCATTGATTGGCCAACAGATTGCCTGTATCCTGTAAAAAAAACAGCTCTAACCTGAATGCCTTTATTAACCACATTGGTGGTAAATGTGGGGAAATGACAATAAGAGAAGTTTTTTCCTAGAGGGGGTTTTGTCCCAGTGGGGTTTGGGTTGTGGTTTTGGTTGTGGCAACCCGGATCAATCCCCATCTTTCTGCTACTATTATAGTCTTTAGGTATTATAGTCAGGCCTTTGCAACCTGTCTGAAGTCCTTAGGCTGGACAAATCTATATTGTCTTTAACATCACTTCCTACAACTCACTTTTATAGATGTGCTTTTATGTAATTATCTGGTATTGATTGCTTTTGACTTCTCTTGTATGGTTTACTTGTATTTTTCCTTTTTCTTTTTCTGTTTCTTACCTTGTTTTCATTGCTTTTGCTGTCATTTCTGTTTTTTGATTTTTCCTTTTACGCTCCTCTCTCTCTCTCTCTCTCTCTCTCTCTCTCTCTCCATCTCCATTTCTCTATACAGGCAGGAAATACTGTTATCTGATTCTACACAACTCAACAGCAGTCCTTGAGTGTGTACGCGTGTGTGTGTCTGTATGCGTGCGTGTGTGTGATCCCAGGGGATTTCTGCAGCTTTACCTCCCAAACCCCTCTCTCATCCCTCAATCACAGCCCTCCTTCACATGCCTCCCCTCTCCCCCCCCCCCCCCGGCTCCCTCGCTTTCTAGTCCTACCGTCCTTCCTCTCCCTCTCCTCGCCCGGCGATGAAGATGTGCTCTTGACAGTTTGTTTCCTCTTCTTTCACCCGTCGCCCTCCCCTCCTCTTCGGCTCCCACACACTCCCTCGTTTCTCCTCCTCCTGAAACATCCCGCTCCCCCTCTCCATTAGCTGTCGATGAAGATGTGCTCTCGACGGTTTGACTTCTTTCTCACTCTCTCTCCCTCTGCTCCTCTTCTTCCTCCTCCTCCTCTCTTCTCCCCAGACACCAGACATCCCTGGACTTAAAACACTGACAGTTTGCTTTACTGTGCGTTCACCTTGAGAAAGCAGTTGCTGGAAGTCCAGTCATTTTCTATAACATGAGTTCTTCTTTGTTGGTGAAGGAAAGGTGGCCGTAGCTTGACCTTTTGGCCGATATTGACTATATCTTATATCTTGACTATATTGTCCGTTAGCAGCCCACGGTGTCGGGCTCGTTGCTCAAAAAAGAAATATATTACTCATTACTTCAAAAGGAATAGCGTTACTTTATGTTTACTTTACAGGAGCAGTATTTTGTTACAGTAATCGTGATATTACTTTGGTGTTACACCCTCAAAATTGGCATTTGCATCCTCCCATACTTTGAGAAAATTGTCCCTACACTCCTTACACTGGCTGCCAATTAAATGCTAATAGTATATTGGGTGTGAATGATGTGTACTGCGTGAGTGTAACTTATAGGACAGTAGCACAGTAGCAGATTACTGTTTAAATTGAGAGTGAGTGTTGAGTTATGGGATGTTATGATATAGATGGGACTTGAAGACCTTGGCTTGCTGTCTCTCCCTCTAATTCGTCTTCTTCATGTACTCCCTGCATTTTGCCTCCTCTTCCCATCCTCTTTCTCTCCTTTTTTACTCTCACCTGCCCCCCCCCCCTCCCGCTTCTCTCTCCTCCTTACCTGTTTATAAAGATGTTCTTTTGACAGTTTTCTGTCAATCACTGCGGCGCATTTCCCTCTCTTCCTCCTCTCTGCCTCGTTCTCACCTCCAGAGGCTCCTGGTCTTGTACATTGACAGCTTTCATTTAGTTGAGTCTGTCTTCAGTCAAATCCCAGCGGCTGTATAGGCCCCGAGTTAGGTGCTGTTTTATTTATTTTGTTTGTTTTCTGACAGTTGTTTTCGTAAACTTTGCCAGTATACTGCGGTTAGTCACAGAGGAGAGGCTCGCGTACTGCATCGTAGTAACAAACCGTGTTTCCTGTGCGTTCGTTCAGCCAGGAGTGTCACTCAATGCTGGAAATGTACCAGAAAAAATGAAAATGATTTGGGAAAAAAACATCCAATCTGACTCACAAACGAACAGAATTTAAAAAAAGTATATATTGTAGGCCTAGGCCTCATTCGTGTCTTGCTTTCTATAAAACATATAAAAGATTATATCTCTCACAGGCACACACAGAGACACACAGTCACACACAGGCTCATATCTTAATTGCGGAGGCTTGATGGGTACTTAACCTCGCCCCTTGCTGCTTATGCTAATGCAGAAGGGTCAGGAGTGTGCCGATTGGCTGGCTCGCCGTCAACTCAGCCAGAAACATCTGTCGGAGGGCGGAGGGGAGGAGGAGGGAGGAAGGAGAGACGACTGAGGAGCAAGGGCAGGAGAAAGATGGGAGATGGAAAAGGAGGGGGGAAAGGGGGAGCGAACTGGAACATGGGATGAAATAAAGTCATCAACCGAGAATATTCCTACTCAATCTGTTTGTAATCTCTTTTTTTTGCACTTTTGTATTTCGTGCCAGTAAAGCAACTTCGAATTGAGTAAAATCAGAGCAGAATACAATGACAGAGCATATAATCAGTTAATTTTAGACATTGAGCATTTTAACACATATTTTCCTAACAGGATAGATACTGAAATCTGCCAGTGCTTAGTATATTAAGCTGGCACACAAAGCACATATCAGTATGCAGACAAGCCCATCTCGCTTACACAACCTTTTTTTTTCCTCTAAACTCTGGACAGTATGACCTCATCCTTTAAGCAACACATTTGTTAAGGAGCATATGGCTAGCTGTGTGTGTGTGTGTGTGTAATGAGCTCATCTCCCCCCCCCCTATGCTGCTATCTGTATAGAGCTGAGGGTGTTTAACAGCAGGGACTGAGAGTCATCGAGAGGACACACATGCAGACACACACACACACACACACACTCGATCGCTTGCGGCTGCGGGCCTGTTTCTGGTGTTCCTGCAAATGACAAGAATATTTGTGATTTCATTAGAAAAGGTCCCAGGGCAAGTCCTCATGTCTCAAATGTTTGTCCGGGGCTGAAATCCACGCAACTTGAAAGGGCAAAATTGGTATTCCTGCTCGGATCAGAACTCGGAACGGCTATCGCTTAAGATGGCTGCAAAAATGAAAAAGTAAATGCTCTTGCACTCACTTATAGTAAAAGTTACTAGAAATAGGAAGAAGGTACGCAGTGTCAAAAATACACCAGGGCTAGTGCAGCATCAAAAGAACTCCATAAACCAAAAGTAAAGTGATGTGAAATTAAAAAAAATGATAAAGCTAAATACCTGGCTGCCATTGAAATGTTGGTGGTATTTGATGACCATAGCCTTGGTTTGGGACATGAGACTCTTACATGGCAAAAGGCATTTGGCTGAACTTTCCAGTTATGTTGAGAGTATCAACTTTCTGGCCACACACGAAGAAGAAATGCTCATTTCTGTGATGATGTCAACGGCGATGCTGCGGTCGCCATCTTAATGGTACAGAAGCAGATGACCATGATCCACGAGGAAAGGGCCTTTCTTTCACTTCAAGTTGCACTGTGCAAAAGTTGAAGGGACCCTTATATAGGTCATGCCCCGTGGTCTACCCAGTGCCTACAGCCATTTCAACGTCATATTTACAGTAAGGGACTCTTCCCAGTCAACCTGATCAATTCGGTTGGACGTTTAGTCGAGTCTAATTTGACTGATTCACTGTGTCCATTCAGCTGTTAAAAACCAGTATGTACAGCACAGCCCTCCCTACTGTACATACATACCACAGAGGTCATACATGTATGCATAGACTAGTCTACACTGTTGCCGAGGCCATCCGTAGCCATTTGTGTGTATGTATGTTTGGAGCATGTGTGTGTTCAGAGCCTATGTGTGTGTGTGCGTGTGTGGACTTGGGGCTATGAACAGCAGTAACACAGACTTGACAGGGGGCCGTAGAGATGTAGGGCGAGGTGCCAAGCCAAGGAAACACACACACCCACTCACATACCACACACACACACACACACACCTCGTCGTCTGATCCCCGGGGACATCTGCTCCGGTCCGGGTCACTGGCGGCGAGCGCTCGGTCGGGCTCAACACCATCGCCGCGGCGGCCGCATCGCATAATCCCATCCCATCTCGTCCCCGTCCGGGAGCCGGCCGCGCCGCGACGTGATTGGCCCGTTCCCCCCGGGGCGCCGAGGCGACGGCTCAGGCGCTGTCGCCTCACTCGCCGTGTCAGCCGCGGCTGCGTGTGTGTGGGCGGGGGGAATGAGGAGCACATTAAAGGAGCGTTTGGCGCATTTTGGCAGGGGACACTGTGAATTATGCAGACACACCCCTACTGTGCGTGTGTGTGTGTGTGTGTGTGTGTGTGTGTGTGTGATGATACCAGTGTGGGTCCTTCATAAGGAGCCGCGTCGGAGAACAGGCTACTCTCTGTACCAGTTGCTCTCTCTCTCTCTCTCTCTCTCTCACTCACTCACTCACTCACTCACTCACTCACTCACTCACTCACTCACTCACTCACCCACTCACACACACACACACACACACACACACACTCTGACACAATCCCACCACTCCCCCTCCTGTATTTCTCTCCACCTTTCTCTCTCATCCATTATTTCAGCAACACTTCATGGTGACAGCCTTCTCCTACCTCCCTTCCCTCCCTTCCCTCCCTCTGTCTCGTTCTCTTTCTTTAGGTCGGGCCCATTTACACCACAACAGACAGACATAGGCGGTCACAGTGGCCCGGGCTTTATTTCACCTCCTACAATAAATGGACAAGGCCAACATTTCCCCAATGGACGTTAATTTATGAAGTTGAATAGAAGCCGGGCACGAGCCTCAAAAATCATACGCACAAATCTTCTGTTTGCATGTGTTTATTAGGCATCTAAAATGATTTGTTGCTGTCTGTTCAATAGTTGTGTACAAGACAGAGTGAGATGCAGATAAAAAGGTGGAGAAAGAGAGAGAGTGGCAGAGCAAAAGAGAAAGAGAGTTATTGATTTATCCGCAGAATTCGCAGCTGTCACCGGAGTAACCCTGAATAATGCGAACAGGCTCTGAATAATAACAATAATCATAAAAAAACACGTTTATTTGGAGCTTCATCTCTCTTTCCTTCATCCCTCCACTGTTTTCTCATCCACTCTGCTTTCATCCATCCCTCCCTTCCTCATTCACTCGATCACGTAAACTGGGCTTTGAATTGAGTTGTTTGTCTACCTTCATCTACCTCTTCCTCCTCACTCTGCCCCCTCCCTGCCTCACCTCCATCACTCTCTCTCTCCTCCCTTTGTTTTTACCGGAGAATATAAACAGACTCTGAATTAAAACGCAACTGACAGTGTGCATCTACTCTCATTGCTCCTTTTCTTTCCTCCTCCTTCGATTCCTCCCCTCACACACATTCCTCCCCCCCTTCCATCCCTCCTTCCCTCCCTCGCTCCCTTCCTCCCTCGCTCCCTCGCTCCAGCTGTCAGGAGGTTTCATTATTAAAGATTCATAGTGGAGTCTGGGCAGCTCTTCCAAAAGCTCTTGTCAGGCAGACCGAGCGTCTCAAAATGTGACTACCACTAACCGGAGGTGACACGAAAACACACATACACATACACACACGCACGCACACACACGCACACACACACACACACACACACACAATGTGGCTTGTTTTTTACTTTGGTTTTCCCCACCCCCTTTTGATTCACAGCATCTTAAAAATGGACTTCTTAGTGCTTTTTGTCATTTCTAGTAATGATTTCTAAAATGGACAGGTCACATCCAAATCCATTATAAAATACTTTATCTGTACACATGTGATTGCCTATGACCACTTTGTGTTGTGCTTAACAACAGCTGTTAGCTGTTCTAACATCACTGTAAATATTGGACTCCCTCAGCCACTTTTTTCATCATTTTTGGCGTCAAAGGTTATGTTAACCTGTTTTGTCAGAAAAGCAATCTGGATTTTATGAACTCCAGTCATTATTATAAGTTTGAATGTGTTCTATATACATGTTAAATAGGCCTAAGTCACGGCACACACATGCACACTTACATCCACACTTAAAAAGCAAAGGGCTGCACTGATTCACCATCACACCTATCACAGCAGTCTCTCTCTCTTTCTCTCTGTGTCTGTCTCTCTCTCTCTCTGTTTCTCTCTGTCTCACACACACATGCACACACGCACCTATGCGCATGCAATAATGTACAGTGGTTGTGTAGATTTCTTGCACCATTTACAGTAGACCTTTTGTGCTCCGTTCAGCTTTGCACCATATCAGAGTGAACCACTACAGAGTCGGATGAATGTCAAGCTCCAGTCCTCAAGGCTGGAGGAACAGAATAGAAGAGACTGCTGCTTAATGGATTTTGAGGAAATAATGAGTTTACTTTGAAAACTTTGCACACACACACACGGAACATTGTACATTCACGCAAAGGGGGCGATTTGTGGATGAAAAGTTCAAATTGTGGGAGTTGGAAAAGCGGCTTTCTCCAGTCATAGTGGTTTTAATGGTTTTGTCTAAGATCATGGAATGTCTGTGCAAGGCAAGAAAGTCTTAAGAAAATAATTCTTTGAGAGAGGAATTCTGTTGATGTTAGACTGTAAAATAGCGAAACAGTGCCCATGAAGGCCAAGGGACTAAAATGATTTTTTTGTTTGGGGGTCATGATTCAGCCTCTGTGTCAAGCCATTATATCAAAATAAATGATATAAATGAAAACTAGATCTTAAAGTACCCAGCCAGTGTTATTTAACCTCTGAATAGCGAGTTTCATTTTGAAAGCTCGTTGCTTTCCTGTCATTGAATGGCTGCCACTGGAATGTGTCAACCGTATTGAAAATTTGTATTAAAAAGTTCAAGTTTCCACTTTACGTGCTTCAAATCACACAGTCGGTTATGGCAGCAAGGACTGTAAGGCAATTGTCATAAAGTCATCAGTCCAGAACTTTGAGGATTCAAGGTTGACTCGAAAGTTTTGAGACAAAACAACTAAGTGTGCTGGCATGGGTCCAGCACTCTCAAGCACCATCCTTTTTTCTTTTTTTTCTTTTTCCTACTATTCTGCTTTTCTGACGTTTGAATCAAAACAGTTCGGCTGGAACTGTGGTCAAAGCACCGATCCCATGAATGCCAAACTTCTGCTTGAATGTCAAAGAACCTTGATGTCGCTGTTTTGAACTTCTAAAGTACAAGCTCTTTTGTTTATCCAGACCTATGAGTGATAAGAAAATGGATGTAGGAGTGATGAGAAATATGTATTTCTAGGGAAATGTAAATGTAAAATGGGGTTCGGCCAATATTTTGGTCTGATATCGGCCTGTCAGGTTTCTCCCGGATCACAGCTAGTGTTTTTCATCATTTTTATTTTTATATCAGATGGCTGAAGAGAGAAATCATTCCAGTGTGCTGTGGGAGTATTTTAGTCAGCACCTTCAGGGGTGTGAAAGCTGCAGACCCACCTAGAACAATTTCATTCATCCAGATGTCAGTGGAGAGTTTTAGTATCACATGATGGTCTAAATTCTGTTTCAGAGGCTTTTCCACTCTTGCGAAAATAAAATTCTTAGAGAAACACAGAATTTTTGTAATTTTGGGGATTTTGTTTGTGAATGTGTATGTGTGTGTGTTTCAGATTTATAGACATTGAATATCGGCACAAAATATCAGTTATTGGCCATTTCAGTACAAAAATATTGGTATCAGCCTTCAAAACCCAAAATCAATGTATAACTCTCATGTAAAATATCATTATTTTCCCGTATTGCTCCAGGGAGATTCCAGAGCAACAACACAGTGTTTGGTGTGGACATAATATAATATACTTTTTCTTTGTTTATGTGTTTGTGTAGGAAAGCCCAGGATCAGCAGAAGAAGGTGGTGGTAGCAGGTTGTGTTCCCCAGGCCCAGCCACGCATGGACTACCTCAAAGGCCTCAGCATCATAGGGGTATGTGTGTGTGTGTGTGTGTGTGTGTGTACACCCAGTTCATCTCCGAGCCCAGTAGGTTCACTGGAGAGTCCAGCACACTGAGAGACAGACAGAAAGACACACACACACACACACGCGCAGATACAGACGGTTTGACCTGTCATTCACCTGGCCGCCGCCCTGCTGCGACTGTTCTATTCAGTCCTCCCTGCAGCTCGCTGGATCAATAGACCTCCCTGGGAGACGAGACCAAGACCACTAACATGAGCAGGGAGGGGGGGGGGGGGGGGATATATGAGGGGAGAGGGCAGGAGGAAGGAGTCTGACAGAGAGAAAAGAGGGAGAGGCTCTCCTAGGAGTGAGCTCTGGAGAGGTAGGAGGGAAGAGTGACAGTGGAAGAACGAGATGAAGGAGGGAAGGAGAGAGAATGGAGAAGAGGAGGCTGAGGCAGGAGGAGAAAGCCAGCAGTAGGTTGAAACAGTGGTAAAATATGAAAGGAGGGGATGGGTGAGAGCGGGGGAGAAATGGCACAGACTCCTGTGAAAGGGATATATACAGGATTTTTTTTTTAGGATATTTGCCTGTTGGTCAACCTATCTGTTAAGTAATGAGAACATACAAGCCAAAATCATCCATGCTTTAACATCCACTGTGTTGAGTGATAGTAGGTGACTAGCATTAACCCAAAGTGAGAAGACTGACATTTAGAAATAAAATGTTATTTGTGGTTTTTATTATATGACCTGTAGATTCAGAAATGTAAAAAAAAACGACATGTCATTAACTCAGTATAGCTGATGTAGCCACAGTTCATTTTAAGAATTCTTTAAGGTGAACAACCATGTATTTATCCGCTGTGCACAGTTTCCCATTGCCCACCATGTTCATTTCCTATGGAAACGAAACAAGTAATGCTCCAAGACGTTTACACAGGGAAAATCGTCCCTGATGGTTCAAAATGTATGTTATTTTTGTATTATATGTTTTATAAACTTATCCGCACATTTGAAATTACTTTCCAGTTAGCTTTAGCACTGCTACAAGTTGTCATTTTCGAGATAAAGCCAGTCTATAATACCTCAAGCTACCTATAGTCACTCAACACAGTGTATATTACGGTGTGTGCGTGCAGCACTGGAGCAGCAACAGTTTACCAGGGAAATATGGATGTATTTCCTGGTGTAGTCCATTTATGTCCTGCATCAGTCCCATTGCTCCAATTTTGGCTATTTTTGTAATATATATAGCTGTCACCCACACACAGAAAATGTCTCATGACCCAGGGACCAAACCAGACCATTGAAAATCCATTATGGTTTGTGTTTTGCGATAGAGAGAGGAGCACCTGAACACCAACACAGTGTAGAAAGATCTGGTGCATTGACCCCTACAGCGAGGTGGGTCTGATTGATAGACAAGGAGAGAGGGGACAAGTGAATGCTGAGAGCGGGCTTTGTGCAATCTTCCCATCTCCGTCTAGTTTTTCACTGTCTTCAGACGGCAAGGTGAGGGAGCAGAAGGTCACAGAGAACATAGAAGGCCAACAGAAAGCAGAAACGGTGCAAACCCCAGCCAACATCAGGGGAGTCACAGAAACAAACAGGACATTGGGAGAGAAAATCACTGGCTCTTTTCAGGGGATTTAAAACCATCCTGCCCTACAGTCTCACTCAAACCAGTGATTTTGGCTTTTGGCTATTTTGACTTGCAACTGAAATTAAGCTGTCCCGTACTTTTCCTTTTCAGGCCATTTCACCTGAGTAATCACAGGAGGAAAGCCAAGAGGCTGTATTAAATTATCCACTGTTTAAGCATGCCTCATTAAAATCATAGACGTGATGGTATATTTGCAATGAGAGATATGTTTTTCCTCATTTTATGAATCGTGCATCACCTCTGCCATGTCCTGCCACCTCTCAGCACCAAATCATCTAACGGCCAACAACTCAGTCCAAGTTCTAGGGTTTAAAATGAAGCGGCTTGGTGGAATTGAGAAACTTTCATCCGCAGCAGCATTTGCATATCACATAAAAACGTGTCAATTGAGAATAAGCTCTGGCGAGATGAGGGAAATGTTTTGATTGAGTCCAGTTTGATCCTGCAAATGATCATGAAAACAAAATGACATCAAACAATTCGGCAAAAAAGCAAACAATGGAAACTCATTAGATATTCCTCAGTCGAGCAGTGCGCAATGCAAACACGTTTGTGCCTGAAATACTAATAAAGACATTTATTCCATGGTTAGAAGAGCTAAATAATTATTGCATCAGTGCGTATCTAAGATACATCTAAGAAGGCTAGACTTAAAATAGAGTTGGTCAATTTAGAATCATGCCTGCATTCTTTAGCTATTCAGTCCATGCTCAAAGACAAGAGACAAGCTGTGCCTACTAAATCACATGAAACTTTGATGTTAATTTCACATAATGCGAATTCTATTTGCTCGCATATAAAACATCCTCCCTCGTTGAAAATGGGGATAAATCAAACAGTCCAATATCCTAAGTTGATTACTGTCCCGATCCTCAGAATAACAGGGGGACCTCAAATGTTACGTTAAATATCTTTTACCATAAATAATGTAATTGCATTTAAATAAACGTGCCAGCCTGTAACATAATTACATTCAAATCAAGCGGCATGTATGTATAATATAATTACATTCAGATAAACAGGCTTGTATATGTAATAACCTTCAGGGCTAGGCGGAAACAGCTGGTGAGTTTACCACTGCAGGCCTTTTCCATTGTCATGAGTAGATTGGATTATGCATTGATACACACACACACACACACACACACACACACACACACACACACACACACACACAAGTGAGGGATGGGTGGATGCATGTGCACATGAACAGACACACATCCATGCTCACACACCCAGACAGAGGCACATGTATGTACACACACTCCCCCTGTGTATCCTTGGTAGTTACAATCAAACACAGAATGACAGTGACAGTTGGTGGGATATGCAAATCAGATGCAAATAAACAGCGCTGAATTTGCATGAGGTGATTGCACTAACGGCTAGAATAAGGTGGTGTAGTTGGGGAAAAAAACAAAACAAAATAAAACTGCATTACCTGTTTCATGCACTCACAGTTGATAGGCCTGCGTGTCAGCTTTTATGTATGTGTGTATTTCTGTTCTGTTTTCCGGACTAAAGTTCCAATGATATGAATGACAATGTGTTGAATGCAAGGCAAACATGTCACATCCTGCACGTAAACCACATCACACACACATCCATACACATACGCACAGTGTTGGCTAAGTAATCAAAGGATTACCCTGGTTAAGCAAAGATGCAAACAAAAGATACATGCACACCCCACTGCCTGCAATAGTTTTCTCAGCATATGTGTGCAGGGTTTTTCCTGGGCCAGCAAACGCGATCAGTCAACCCTCTATGTATTTGAACCCTTGTTATAAATGAGATCTTTCTGCATATCTTTAAGCATTTCACAAACTTAAGAAATGGAAAATATCAAGTTTGGATAAATATCTGGTATACAAATTACAGACTAATAATTCAGACTTGAGCCTACCCACTGTTAGAGGCTGTTGGCTCACCAGTCTCTCTCTCTCTTTCTTTCTGTCACACACACACACAGACACACACACACACACACACACACACACACACACACTGGCTCTGTGCAGGTATTTAGCAAACAGACCTGGCTGGCCTACCAGTTTGCTGATAACTAGCATTACTTCTTGGAGTATGGACATTATTGTATGGACATAACTTTGGTCCAAAGTTTTTGTCTCATATGTCATCACTAATTATCGCTCACCAGTTACATTTTGGCTGCCCCCAAAAACTCTCTATGCAGCGATGCCTTGTCTTGGGTGGGCCAACTATTTTGTGACCACCTAAAGCTCACTGTCTTAACTGTGGGTTACAAATTGCACTAAGGCCTCATGTCTTATGGGCTTTTGCATATGACAAGAGCAGTTATGTGTTTTAATTAGCTTGGGTCCCAGGGAGAGAGGATAAATGACTCATTTGGCTCCTGGGCCTGCATTACAGAAACATCCTAATTGCAATTTTTGATTCCACTTAAAAATGGAGTTTGGGAGTTTTGCCATTACAGAAAGGCTGTTACTAAATCCAGTTTGGATTTTATCTGTGGTCCACAGTTCAGATTTTGAATACTGGACATTCATCTTAACTTGAGAACTTCCTAGATTCAGCAACCTGTAAGGACACTCAAGAGGGATATCCTAAAACAAAATGTAGTGAAGGGGCCTCGTGCCACAGTGACGGGCATTTAATAATAATTACTTGTATTCATGTACAGATTGATGTCCAGGTTCATGCAACAAAAACATGCTTGCTCCTCACAATCACTCTACTAATTCTATCTATCTAGAATCCACCATAACTCCACAAAGCCAAAGACCTTACAGGATTTTTCCTGGCTTAAAATGGGTCTCTGGCAATGTCACGGCTGTGAGGGCCAGATGAATTATTTGCTAATTTGCATATTATTGGCATCAGCTGTACAAATTTCAGGCTGTCTGCAAATTTCAGTGAAAGACTTTTCAAGCCCTTTTTAGACCCCCAGTTAGAATTAAATATAAGACTAATTTCACCACTGAAAATAATGTGTTTTATCCTGCCGTGTACAGGTCTTTTTTTTTTTTTTTTAGAATAGTTTTTATTGGTGAAAAGCATAAGCAAACAGTAGACACAATGCCAGGTTTACAGGTCACCATTTTTCACATTATTACCCCACCCACCCTACCACTCCACCCAACCCCTGCACAACAACAACAACACCACACATTACAAAAAATAATAATACAAATAAAAAATTAGAAAGGGAAGACAGCGATAACAAATGAAAACCAATACGATAATACTAACAATGGAGTGAATAAGTAGATGGCCTAGAAAAAAGTGGAGGAGAAAAATAAATAAATAAATAAATAAATAAAATATAAAAAGCGCTCGCTAGACCCTCTAAGTGTAAACTTTATCTTTTCTAGATGCAAAAACGACATCGCATCTTTCAGCCAGAATCGGAGAATGGGGAGGGTGTAGGCGATTTCCAAGCTAACGCCCGGGCCACACCGCCTACCTGAGCAGCGCGTGTGCGTCGCGGAACCTGTTGCTTTTCATTTCGGCGCCCATGTTAACAGGTTAGAGCGGCCACACAGCCCGCGTGAGAAGAACGGCTCATGCGCGGCTCAGGCACGGCTCATCTAGAGATTCGGCGTGTCGCCTATTTTTTCCGCGTGACGCGTGCGGTTCTCAGCAAAAATAGACAGTGAAAAAGATGTTACCAGCAACATTACACCTTTCAATACAGTTTCAATGTCTATATCTGTAGAATATGTCACAGACATAAAAAAAAAAATATTTTTTTTTAACTCAACACTTCCTGTTTCCGTTTCAAATTAAAAGCCCTCTAGCGTTTCTGTGGACAGAATCCCTTCATTTGTTAACACAAGGCTTTTATTGTGAAATATTTGCAGGACCGTGTTGTAGAAAATTCAGTGACTTGCACAGCTAAATTAGTGGAGTACCGGCTTTTAATTGTGGAAATACGGTAGTCATAGCCGAAACCCCACGTAGGCTATAATTATATTATGTTAATAAGTTAAAAGAACATCAGGTGAAGGGCAGTATTTTTCCGTTGTGCTCTCTCTCTCTCTCTCTCTCTCTGAACGAGGGTAAACAAAAACGACATATCTATATATATATATATTTATATAATGACATGAAATGAAACATTCTATGGCCATTATCAAAGGCAAACTCAATGTAGAAAGATAGGGCTGGAAGGCAGCACCGCAGCAGCAGCGCTGTCTGTGTGGACACCACAGACGTGCGAGCCGCAGCAGTTCAGCGAGGTAGCCGTCATGCACTGGTAGAGGTAGGCGGTGTGGCCCGGGCGTAAGAGTATTCTTTGCCTCGCTAGAAGTGTTGCAAAAGCAATCAGCCGTGTACAGGTCTGCATGTCCGGGCTGATTGCTCACTAGTTAAACAGTGGTAACAACAGATAATCAAATTCTTGACATTTTAAGAGTTTTTAGAACCTGCAGACACCCTGAATTTGCTGCCAAATGCTTTGGGAGTCAAGCTCAAGTTCAAGTTTGTTTATTTCTATCGTCTATCCTCATGAGGCATCACATGCATGCCTCAAAGGACTTTACAGAGAATGAGCCTAACTAGATCTAACTGATCAACAATCGACCATATGATATAAGACAAACATCAGGAAAAGCACAAGATACACAAAAGCAGATTTTATCAAGACATAACAGCCTACCTGTTCTACATAGCCTAACCTACTGGCACCACCAGCCTTAGACCCTCAATGCATACAAGGAAAAACTTCCAAGAAAGATTTCTGCATTTCTTACATTTCTGCAGTATAATTGTATCCGCTTGACAGAAGCATGTGGAACAGCTTCTGTCAGTCATTGCTCAGAAACAAGTCTTCAGTTAAATTTGTGGTATCCCTTGCCTACGAAAATGATGAACACAGAGTTTAGTCACAGCAGTCACTATATCCTAAAATCAAGATGATATAGGATGGTTAAACTAAGATAGGTGAATTTAGGATTCACTTCTGTTATGGCAAAATATGCTTCTTCCCACTTTTCAAAGAATATGTTAACATTTTCTATCTTTTCTTTGTGTATAGCTTCAAGGTGAGCTAAGTTTAACTTTAACTTTTAAAGGAAAGTTGCAGCCTTCAGTACTCTTACACTGTTCAATGCATTCAAGGAGTTTTTTTGTGATGAACTTATTTACTTTTTTGATCCCGTCTCCTCGCCCACTTCTACTTCAGTTGAGAAAAAGCTACTGAAAACACATGAAAATGTCTTGTAGCTGCATTGCATTATAGTCTATTGAGGCTTGTATCAATGGAGAAATTGGTCTCTTTGCCTCTTCTATTTAAGACTTCTCTTTGCTTGATTGTTGAACATTGAAGAAGCCCTTGCTCTTTGATTATTAGGGACTGACACCAAAATCTAATATTCGATATTTGATATTTTAGATGCTGTTAAACTCTATATTGGTGTCACGTTTGGCTAGTTAACTGCAGGAATAAGAAAAATACACCACCAAACAACAAAATGGACCCAGAAATGCCAGATGCATAGCAAATAGTTGTTTTTTAAGTGTTCATGTAGATTTTTTCTGCAGATGTGGAGCTAATTTTGCTTCTCAGACGGAGGCTTGCTCCTGGGCCTTTTACAGGATCGGTTCCAGTAGATATTGCACTTTAAGGATGGCTCTTTGGATATTTCTATCATGATAATGGGCATGATAATGATAATGGGACTATATGGGCATCACTGAGTGCTGATCATAAGGGTCCAGTTGGACCAGAGACACCTGTTCTTGTCTAGTTTAGTTTTATTTGGAGGTTGGAAGAGTGGAATGTTGGAAACACTGAAATGTATTGAAAATTCAGATAAGCAACGATCCAATCTTTGGTCACCGATGATTCATTGGGTTGAATACACTTTAGCACCAAAAAGATTCACTCTTCATCTCTCTCTCTTTCTCTCTCTCCTTCATCCATGAACAAGAAATCCGTCTCACCCTTGAGTGAGCAATAGTGCTCGTTTCCTCTGGACGGCCCAGCAGTTGTACAGGTTCTTACTATAAGTGCTGTCTCCTGTAGGCCAGCAATGTGTGTGTGTGTGTGTGTGTGTGTGTGTGTGTATACTGTGTTTTTGGATGCCCACCGCTGCTCTGAATGGACCCAGATTGCCCAGCCATTAGAAGAAAATAGATTTTTATTTCAATGCTTACCGTGCATATAACTGCTGCCTGCCAGGCACAGTGTGTGTGTGTGTGTGTGTGTGTGTGTATGTGTGTGTGTGTGTGTGAAAGGAGGGTTGCTCTGGGTAATAGGCCTGGAGGCATCAAGAGTGGGCACCAAGGGTTAGAAGTTAGACCTCGAAGAATAGTGAGAAATGGAGGTGGAAGGCACGCTGGGAGGAATGAAAGGAGGGAAATAATGGCAGGAGAAATCATTTTTCCCCTAACCCCCCACCTCTCTCTCTCTCTCTCTCTCTCTCTCTCTCTCTCTCTCTCTTCGTCCGCTTCTCCTCTGTGATTACCGCTCAGGGACTGGTAGATTGGTAAAACCAGAGAGCCGATCTCAGTAGAATATTCCGGCTCTTCTCAGGACCTAACTCAACCTCCTAATGGCTCGGCTGATATTAAGCGGCGTGCGGCGGGGTCTTGCTCCATTTTCTCCACAAGACGATTTGATGATGTTTCTGCGTTTCCCCCCTGTCAAAACAGCAGAAGGCTATTCACTAGTGGAGTGGACGGGATGAGGGGAAACGACCGTGTCTATCCGTGTCTGAGCCAACTCCATCTTTGTTTCTCTTTCTTTGTCTGTGTTGTGTCTTTTTCCTCTCTCTCTCTCTCTTGGAAGAAGTGTCTCTTTCCTTTATTCTGTCTCTGTCTGATCATCTATCCGTTCCTCTCTTTACCTCTTTCTCTCTGCTTCCAGTTCCTCAGCCACTTGATCTCCTATGGTCCAGACTCAGACTCTGTCAATAAGTAATATAAGTGGTGTTATAGCTACATAGACACTAGGTGGGATATAGGAAATCAATGCCACTTAATCCTGGCTGCAGAAAACTCTGCGTGCCTCTGTCTCTGTTTGTCCTTGTGTCTTTGTGTGTCTGCCTGCACACATTGTTTTTTTCTGTGTGTGTGTGTGTATTTACAGTGCCCACTTTGTTTGCATGTCGATCAGTATGTATGTGTGTGTGTGTGTGTGTGTCGTCAATATCACGCTTCTGTTTGGGTGTGCGGACATTGTTTGTCAATGTCAATAAACTTCTCCCCTGTGCGTCTGTGTGTGTTTCAGGTCCAACAGATTGATCGCGTCGTGGAAGTAGTGGATGAGGCCGTTAAAGGTACGACAACACACACATACACACACACACACACACTGTATGAATGAATGAGCAACGATGAATTGATCAACTAATGAATGAATGAGCATCCTTCCATCGTTGGTATAAAAAACAGTGTTTCTGAGTTTTACCTGCAAGTATGAATGATTTACAGTGAAGTCGTCCCTCCAAATATTGACAGACCATAAGGACTCAGAATGAGTCCCATCCAAATATAATGTGGATGGAGAGCTTGTGAAATTGTGATGGTCAAGCGTCTCATTTGTGATTACTACAGCAGAATAAAATGGAGCTAATATCACCATTCATTTTTCTGCCCCACAATATGTATCGCCACGCTTTTGTGATATATTGAATTTCAATATATCGTCCCATAGCTACTAGAAATACATCAGTTTACCATGAGAGAAAATGCCCAAATAATCCTATGCTTTATTTGGTCTGCTTTCTAGTGATTTTCATTTTAAAACATTCGATGGACTGCCATGATTTTGAATTTTAAAGTGCCAGTCACTTGTTATGAAGACAAAACACTACTGTACAAAGTGTCAAGGTATGCTGAAATTTGATTTCAGAGTGATACCAGGCTAAAATGGAGTGTTGCTTCCGGAGAATTTGCCTTGTGCTAAAATCTGATGCGCAGCAGCAGAGCAACTTGATTTTCTGCCTTTTTTTTTTTACAGTTCAAAGGACGGTAAATCGTATGAATAGAGGTAAAAATGGACCCAAAACTAATTGAATTTCTGACTATGTAGTAGTCAGAAATTCATAATAATGGGTCAGATTGATACTCTGAATTGAATATCGTGTCAACAGAGAAGTCATCAGTGTTGCTGTCGGATCTCATATGTGTTGCCGTCTGTGCGACTTGTTAAGTGGCCGGTCTGAGCAGCTCCCTGACAGAGAGGCAGACTCACATGGCAATGATTAGGTCAGCCATTTAAACTGTTAGCCAACCACCGCACTTAACTGTTTAATGAAGGTCAGATAGAGTTTACAGTGTGAGAGTGTCCAGTCAAGCTGTCATAGACCCCCAGCTGTTCTCTAATAAAGAACAGATTGAGTTTACACTCTTTGTGTGTGTGCGTGTGTGTGTGTGTAGTGTGTAGAGTGAGTAGTTTTCACTGCACGCCTCTCTAATGAAGGACAGAGTACAGACGCTGAAGTACAGCTTAATTTTACGATGTGTCATCAACCCCAAACCCTCTGGCTACGCACACACACACACACACACACACACACAGTGGGTTGAATGGGATGTTTGTTACCGACAAGCCTCCTTTCGACTCTTCTTTTTCTTCCTCCTTCCTTTCCAACTGTTTCCCCCCTTCCCTCCCTTCCTTTGTCACATCCCTCCGTCCCTTGTTCCCTTTCCTCTATCTCTCCCTCCTTTATTCCCCCCATCCTCTTCCCCTTTCCTCCTCTCTCCCTCCATTCTTCCTCCCCTTCCCTCCTCTCCATCCTCCATCCCTGCCACTCTCCCTTCCTCCCTCCCTTTCTCTCTCCCCCCCTTCCCTCCCTCCATAGAAACTCATTTCCCCAGTATCATTACCGTTCTTTATGGCCTCCTATAAACAGAGAGCTGTTATTTCAGCTCAGAGACCTGGGCATAAACCTTTAAGCTAGGGGATTTGCCTTTAGTAATGGCTACTAAAATACTTACTCCTATGTACTACTAATAGATGCAGGACTTTGCTGCACCAAAATTGCTTGCAGGTCTGTTTTCCACATGACAAGAGCACTGGAATGCTTTTATGAGCTCGGTTCTCGAGGTGCGGGACTACATCTATTCAATTTGGATCCCGGCTGAAAAATAAGTTGAAGAACTGTCATACTTGGCTAGATGCTGCAATACTACGTTTAATCATAAAGCATCCACTTGCTACCGGGTTTGCTTCATGTACAGCTCGGGTTACCGCCAGCTGTAAAATGTCAAAGTATGTTTTTTTTATCCTTTAATTATCTCGGGGAGGGTTGCTGAGCACGCACACTCTTTTCCAGCAGCGCCCTGCTTCACAATCATACAGTTATATGCACATTAACACGGCTACAGTGAAGGGGTGTGGGGGGGGGGTGGGTGGGAGGGTGGGAGGGTGTCACTAGCCCACTTATCTGAAACCGCTGCCCTGTACTTTTGTTAACTGTGCCCAGAACTAAGAGGGTTTTCTTGCTAATAACCACAGCTTTGGCTTTATCTCGTATTCTGCGTCCGCTGGCGGATGCGTGGAAAAAAAGTCAATAACGACACACATGTGAATAAACATGTTTACAAGACCGCCCGGCCAGATTTGATGTCTATTAGCGACGCGTAACAACCGGCACACAAGAACAGATTCAGCTCTTGTAGCATTCAATAGCTTTTCATCTCCGGGTTATTCATGGGATTCATGCTTTGAAATGGTAATGATGTCTGTTAGTTCCATTCCATTAGCAAATAACTGCACGCATTTTCCAGTCTGATACAAGTAGCCACCACAAACTAATAAATCATCATTCAAAGACAGGATACCCCCAAAATATTGGTAAATTTATATCAGGAAAGCTCGCACAAAGGCTACAAAATAGGTTTTATTCACGCTATTCATGCTTTGACTCTTCCACTGAAGTGATCTTTGCACCATTAATAAAAAGCTGGTGTGCCTCTTTCTTTATGGGACAGTTTGGATGTCTCAATTTCTTTATTGGCCCTCCGATATTGATCTTCCCTGGCTGAGACGATAGCCTCGGATGACACTATTTCACCTGAGATTCTTTTATCTTTTGGAAGCAATTTAGATGTGCCGCGTGTGTGTGTGTGACAGAGAGAATGAAAGAGAGGTGGTAGAAGGGGTTAGGCAGGCTAATGTATCTACTTAGGTACAGATCAGAGGCTATAAGGCTTCCATATAACCCCGTGATCCATATTTCACCAGGATAAACATAAACTGTTTGCTTGTGTCGACGCTGAAATGATCCCGGAGGAGGAGGAAGGGGAGAAAGAGGCGGTGAGGAATAAGAGGAGACGAAGAAGAGGTAGCGGGAGACAAGTCAATGCATTTAAATACATTTTGAGTCAGCTGGAGGTATTTTAAATATTAGATTTCAGTGGAGAATGACTTCTAATTTGGAGGTGACAACCGCATGCTGAGGTTTTAAAGTCTTTTCCTTAAATGTTTACTTTAATTGACAGTGCAGGGTGGTCCAATAATAAAATTGACACGCAATGTGAGCTATTTTCCCTAGAAATTGCACTGGCTGTCATTTGCGAAGAAAGAAAATAAACTGCAATCATACATCGCGCATCCTTCCATATTGAGAGGATAAACGACAAGCGTTACCCCCCTCCCGTGTCCTGTCCTTCTCATCTGCCACCTCCGTCCCTTCGTTCCTCCATGCCCCCCATCCCCCCATCCCGCCCGCTGCTTTACAACAACAAGCCCCGCCACTTATGAGACATCACACACAGGTCAACAGGTCATCCTTTTAGCCCCATCCATCTCTCCATCCATCCATCTTTGGCATCTTTCATCTGTGATGCATTTTTTTTTTCCTATCATCCTCCAACCAACCATCCGTCTATCCACCTTTCCATCCATCCATCTATCCATGCTTTCCCCTCCCTCCTCCCTCCTCTCCAGCATGTTATAATGGGCCATTATGAGTGGCTGGAAGGATTTATGTCAGCTCGCATTTATGAAGGAGAGAGAGGAGAACAAAGGAAGGAGAGATTGGGGAAAGAGAGGAGGAGGAGGAGGGCAGAAAGCGAAGAAAATGTGGTATATTTGTGTTTTGTGTGTGTGTGTGTGTATGGGGGTTGCCCACCACAGCAGTTGGCCCCTCTAAACTGTAATTGAGATGACAAATAGAGCACCATTCTCTTGTTTTCTACAGTAATCCGAGTTAGATATTTTACTCAGGCCCAGAAATTGAATTTGGCTTTGAGTACACTCCTGGAGCGATTTCATGCTGATAGTGAGATTATTTCTTGATTCTTGGGTGGCAATCACACTGACAGGGTTCCTCTGCAGTTTGAGAAAGATTCAAAAAGTGCATACATACAGAATATGGGAAATTACTTTGACAATTTCCAGGTTTTATAAGAATGTATAACCTCAAAATCATGAGTTTGGAAAAACATCTGGAAACCTACCACTTACTTTCCCCGGACAAAGTCTGTGTATGCCACTAAGTATTAGTAATATTATTTCCCCATAGCCAAAAACATGAAATAATGAGCGACAAATGGTTAATGTCAACAATTTGGGGTCTGGAAATATATTGACTTTCAAAATTGAATTTGCAGGAATCTTGCACCAACAAGCCAAAGCCGAACTAGTATGCGTTTTTCTATTTTTTTAGTGTAAAGAGAGTGAAATTACACCTCACGAACTGCACCTCATGTATAGGAGGTATTAAAATCTAGCAAAATTGATAGGGTATGTAGACTTTTCATATCCACTGTACATCTCGTCTCTCAGGTCATCTTTCGCTCTTTCCTTTACTTTCTTTTCTTCTCTCTCATGCAAAACGCTTGTTGAGTGAATTTTTGATAAAACGGTTAAAGGAACATCTAAATATTCCTGTCCAGTGTCAGTTTAGGTGCTGGTGGACTCATGACCAAACTGTTAAAAGAAGGGCTCATATATGGATGGATTGATGGAAGAATCAACAGGTGGAGGGATAGTTAGATAGACAGATGAAAGGATGATTGAGCGGGCACGAAACCTCAGTTGTGTTCCGCGTCGTTCCTCGGCCGGTGGCTGATGGCCGGACGGCCAGCTAGCCAGGCGAAAGGGACGGCCGAGTCCCAGCTGCTTTCCATGGGGGAAGTTTTCTCATTTCCCCGCTTGTACCGGGATATTACAACCGGTCACGCCTCGCCGATTGGCTCTTTGTCCTCCGCTGGGGCAGATTGTCATTTTTATCTACCAATCGATAGGCCCCGCTTCCTGCGCTGAGCCCACCCTCCCCAGAGACCCGTGTAAAGGGGATGAAAACAGGAAGACAATTCCACCCCTCAGCGCCTCCGTCTCGCACACCTCCAGCCGCTACATCACAGCCTATTAGCCGGCTGGGGAAGGAGGGATGGATGGAGGGACGAGTATATCCCGTCTCCGCACACCAAAGCCCGGACATCGCCGGCTATTAGCTCGTTCTCAGCTGTGAAGGAGAATTTGCTTCTTTTACCTGATGTGATTTAAAAATGGTATTGGTGCGCTATTGGTAAAAGATCTAGTAAAATACTTATTCTCTGTCCTTACATACTTCAAATGCCCCCTCAGCAGCATAGAATAGCAAGCTCTTACCCCAGTGCCCATATTGAGTTTTCCCGCCATGTTTTAAGTCCTTTATTGATTTGAGAAACGCCTGATGCCAGCTGCAGGCCCGTCCCTCCATTTCCTACACAGCTAGAAGGCCTATTCATTTCTTTCACCATAACTTAACCACATCGTGTCCGCTCTGATCATCTGCTGCGCTTCAATATCCTGCTCCGTCCCGTTCAGTAGGGTCCCAGTAACGTCATACTGATTAGATGGATGTGGTTTATTTGGCTATCTAGAGGTGGATACTGCCCAATGGGAATGTGTATTGTGTTTGTGGGTGAAAGACTGTGTGTGTGTGTGTGTGTGTGTGTGTGTGTGTTAGAGAGACAGAAAACGAGGGAGAAAGTCCTATGAACCAACCAGCCAAACAGTGCAAATCTCTCTCTCTCTCTGTCTCTCTGTCTCTCTCTCTCTCTCTCTCTCTCTCTCTCTCTCTCTTTCTCTCTCTCTCTCTCTCTCTCTCTGTTTTCTCTCTTTTGTCCCCGCCAGCAATGGAATAATCCAGTCCTCCAATTGTTTCTCCTCCTGAGCAGTGGAATCGAGGTTTTTGCACACCAAACAATGCTACTATAATGTATTCAATTTAATGAAAATGCCTATGCCTGAGCATCCACCTCTGTGTGTGTATGTATGTGTGTGTGTGTGTCTCCCATGCCTGCAGGTGTGTGTGTTTGTCTGAATGCTTCAAAAAAGGGTCCCCAGATGTAGATGGCAAGGGAAATTGACAGTTACTTCTTCTCTTCCACACATGCAATGTCAAGTGAAGTGACGTTTTTTTTTTTTGTCATTTTCAGGCCACTCAGTTCGTCTGTTGGGCCAGAAGAAAAATGGAGGCCGCAGGCTGGGAGGAGCCAGACTGGACCTGCCCAAGATCAGAAAGAACCCTCTCATCGAAATCATCTCCATCAACACCGGGTAGGGCACACACACACACACACACACACACACACCACTCATAAAATATTCAGCTATACCTATGAATTCAATTTCTTTCCTGCTTCCCTGCCATCATTGTAGATGACAGAGGTGATGTGTGTGTGTGTGTGTGTGTTTGTGTGTGTGTGTGTGTGTGTGTGTCCTCTCTTTCTCCTTGCACAGCCACTTAAGCAGAGCCCCTCTGTGCTTCTGATTGTATCAATTTCACATGGCTTGCTTGGAGTATGTGTGTGTGTGTGTGTGTGTGTGTGTGTGTGTGTGTGTGTGTGTGTGTGTGTGTGCGTGCGTGTGTGTGTGCGTATACTATTTGTTATTCAGATGTGAATGTATCAGAGAGCCAACAAGTGTCAAGCCCTTTGTCTCACCTTCCATTTGACTTCATTCATGAAAGGAGAGAGAGAGAGGACTGTCTCTTCTAGATATCCTAACTCTTTTTATCTTTATTTTTTTCTAGTTGTTTGTCACTGCTTGTTTAAACACAGAGAGACATGACCACTTGTATGTACATGTACACACACAGAGACACACACAGACACACACACACACACACACACACACACACACACACACAAACAGCTCCATTTTATGGGCTAATTTTATGTTGTTTACAGATCTGTGTGTCTGTGGCAGCCCGTGCGCTCTATTCTCAGCGGGCTAGTTAAAAGGGTTACGACGGACTAATTCCACTGTGCCGGGCCTCCGCTGATGATAATCCATCAATCATCTTCCCGCATCTCTTCAAGGTCCATACATTATTGGCTCGACTCACAATGTGAGGAAGTAAACAAGTCGTGTCCTACAAGACCAGCAAGCCTGCTTTGTCGAATTCTTCTTCTCAGTGTTGGTCCTTTGACCTTAAACTTCTGCATTACTGTCAAAGAAACAAGAAACAAGCTTGCTCTGCTGCTAATGACCACACCAAATCTATAGGCGTTAAATCCTCTCACTATACAGCATGCCTGCTCTGTGTACATTGCCTTTTGTCTTCAACTTTATCTGGTTTCCTGGGCTTTTCAGGCTAATGGCAGTCATGTTTTTGCTCCTGTCACATGGTGACCCACCAGTAAGAGGGCCGTGACCTGTTCTCAGATCCAGACCTATTGTTTATTACAGCTGTAATACTGGAATAGATTTTTATGGTTATTTTGGGTACAATGCAGTAGATATGACATGCAGCTGTGTGCTGTCAGCATCACCGAAGTTCCCATAATCACAGTAAAAAATAACATCCTCAAATATATTATGGCTATTATACAGCGGTTAAAGGTACACATACAGTACAATGTAAAAATGCATTTCGTCTTTTTCTGTGGATAAAAGCATGACATAAGGCTTTTTACTTACTTTACTACTCTATTTACAGCTTTTTTGACATTCAGATTCAAACCCAGCGCTCGTTTTGAAGAGCGTATGTAAAATGTGCTTCACAATTTGATGGAAACATAACTATTGTATTTTGTAGGACCTCTCTTTGAATGAGAAAACAGATCAGACAGAATCAGTAAAGCCCATTAGAGGCAAAAAACCCAGCTCCCACGTTTCATTTTTGTCTACCTGGCAAGTTTTCTTTCGCGATATCCCCATCTACAAAATGAGAGAAATTGTATGATTGAGAAATGACAAGATTATCTTTTGTCTATATTGAGAATCACTGTTGGATTGTTTGATGATTATTTTGGCTCAAATCAGTTATGTTGGCACGCAGCATCGTAATTCAATGCACAGTTGTTTATTTTTGGATTTGTCAGATCTAGGTCAGACATCTGAGCCCTCTGACTGGTATTTTACACACACACGCACACACACACACACACACACACACACACACACACACACACACACACACACACACAATATAAAGTCTTAAAATCTCCTGTGGTACCTCTGGCATGAGGTTCATTATTGGATACTGTCAGGATTTCAGCCTTTCCAATAAGCTCATCAAATTTGTCAGTATACAGTAGATGAATGATTTCTGATGCGGCGCATAAAACATCCGAGTCAAACTCCCAGGTCCGTTACCTGACCCGCAGCCAAGCCCGGTCACGGCTAACGCCAAACGTCTGTTATTGTTCTGGCCTTTTCCTGGCATCGCTTCCCCCTCTCTTCCACAGCTACAGTGTTTTGCTTAACACGACGGGGATCTGGGCCGCAGCGCTCGGAAAACACCGGTAACAGAGAGCGCAAATCGCTTATCCAGCACTAGCTTAGGTGGACGCGCCTGTCAAATTGACTTTGTACAACTAAACGTGCATCGTTCCCTCATCAAGGTGTAGAGTAAGTCACAGTAGAAGAGTAGAGACTGAATTCAGCACACTTTTAAATCCATCAACAACTTTTTAACGTTTCAATCCAATGTGGTCTTTATCAGGTCAAAGCACTCGCCATAAATACAAATGTGCTATATTGAACTGACAGAGATTCACATCAGATCCCACTCCCAAATACACACCGGTAAATTTTGCTGAACTTCTACTGTAGCGGTCGCTCCCGGCTTTAACCCAAAGGAACCGCCGAGTGTTTTCCCAAACAGTTGACTGTCTCTTTGTACAGATGTTTCTGGTCTTTAGAGCTCAGTAGTCTTTATTCCTGGCTAAAGCTTCTTAGACTACGCCTCATCTAATCCTGCTGGAAGAACAGAGACAACTGTGTGAGTGTGTGTGTGTGTGTGTGTGTGGATTCCAGCAAGTACAAACGGTCCTGCTGTTCTCGCCGTGGTTCAGCTATAGCGTAGCACTGGACACACATACACACTGACCTTTGGCCAGTTTTGAGCTGCTAAACTTGCCTTGACCTTTCCCTCTGGTGCTGTCTTGTTGGTTATGAGTAGCTGCATCAGGTACCGCACACTCTCTCTCTCTCTCTCACTCTCTCTCTCTCTCTCTCTCTCTCTGTTAGTGAGTGAAAGAGTGTGTTTGTGTGTGTGTGTGTGTGTTAGAGAGACAGAAAAAGAGGGAGAAAGTCTTATGAACCACCCAGCCAAACAGTGCAACCCCCCCCCTCTCTCTCTCTCTCTCCCTCCCTCTCTCTCTCTCTCTCTCTCAACATCAGTGTGAATAGTTTGTATGTTTACCTGCTCATCTGCATGTTTCTCTGTCTTTTGTGTGCCTTCCAGCCTGTGTGTGTGTGTGTTTGTGCATGTCTACCTTTGTGTGTGTGTGTGTGTGTCTGTACTGCAGTATGTTTGCGTATGTGAGTGTGTGCAGATGTCAGTCCCTCGCCAGCCCTCCTCCTGCAGGGGGTCCGTTTCTGATCCAAATGAACTAGTTGTTGTTTTTCACAGGGCTCAGGCCGGCTTTTTAAATAAATCCCCTCGTTTTTTTTTTTTTTGTACTGTTTTCACTGGAGCTCTTTTTAGGAGATGCGGGGATTACATGAACCTGTTGACTGGGTCAGTCCGTTTGTTGACATTTTCCCCAGAATAACACTGGTGTTACTGGAAGTCCACGTTCAATTTGCGTGTGTGTGTGTTATTTTTTCTGGGGTTTTCTTTGAGCTACTGTCAAAAGTCTAAGTGTTGGGACAGTAAGTTGAAGTGGGTCGCTTTTGCTGCCGTCATTGATTTAACATGGTTGTGTGTGTGAGGGAGGGAGAGGGAGAGAGAGAGAGAGAGAGAGAGAGAGAGTGTGTGTGTGTGTGTGTGTGGTGTTATTGAAGAATCTGTTTTAAATATTCCTCTGAGGTAGTAGTGACATCATCAGTGACATTTGTCAGCCGGTGAAACAGAGAGGTCTTTGTCCGACACATAGACACATAGACACACACACAGACAGACACACACACACACACACACACACACAGTATCAGTTGCGATTATCCTCGCTCCACACTACTTGCTCTGTCCTCAAAACTGCGTCAGAAGAGAAGATTTTTAAGCTATTAATTTGTGTGTGTGTGTGTATGTGTGTGTTGTATGCACTGGCCCTTTTGATGTCTCCTCGGCAATTTGTCTGCTTTTATGTGTGTGTACACGCGGGTTGCATTCACCCATTCTCTCTCTCTCTTTTTCTGTCTTTGGCAGCCCGTGTGTGTTTTCCAACCAAATGTCAGACTGACATCGTGCTGCAGGGTGAATGTCCTTTCTCCTTAAAAAGTCTGAAAAAAATTGTATATTATCTAAGTTAAAGGCCATGAAGTGTTCAAACGTCTTAAATATAGTTATCAGACTTCTTATTTTGTCCCCACGATGTAATGACAGGTTTCTTTTTCATTGAGACTCTTTTTAATTTAATGAAATTGTAGTATTGACAGATTGTTTACATTCGGTGATATTTAGTGAGGTGCACCCAGGTTTTTAAAGCACAGCAGAGTTAATACAACATGTGACACGTCCTGTTTTTATTGCATCTGCTTTAATAACATAATCAACAGCTGGACATCGTTTCTGTAAACAGTTTTTCTGGTATCCATTTTCTTAAACTGGCCTTAACATCATTCAGAACATCCACAGGGCATGTTCATTTGGAATAGGCTGTTTTTGGCAGCTTTTTGTAGCATTGTTAAGTTGGTATTAAATTCAATTCCAGGTAGCATTAAAAATGTCTTAAATAGTCTTAATTTGACCCTCTGAAACCTCTAGATACACTATTTCTGAACTTCTGAACCTCCTCAACAGCCATAGAAGCATAGGAGCACAGTCTCAGATGCTCTTAAAGACTCTTTCTACCACATTTTTGTTCTTTAATTTTTGTTATAGGATCTTTCTTTTCCCCCTGCAGCATTGGAGAGTTGGATTCGGTCTCACAACATGGCGAGTGTGTGGTCGTCAGCGTCGGGGCTACTCCGATGCCCCAAAGTGTTTTTATGGAACAAAAATAAACCCTCAAACTTTCCCCCCCTCTTTGACTTCTATAAACAGTCAAAGTCCCCACATTCACACCGCCAAACGAAACCCTCTTGGCCCTACCTCGGCTCCAAGTCATTTCACTCTGGGTAATCAGAGGGGAAACTACTACCATCCCCTCCACTTTATTAGTTCAAATCCCAACAACAGCCTGGCGCGGCGCGGCACCTGGGACTACCTATGAAAATTCAATTTCACTTTCAAATTGATTCACAATATTAGTTTCATTAGGTTGCATATTAATTTCATTTACACCTATTAAATCCAAATTAGATTGGCTTTTTTTCCCTTTTCCCCCACCAAGTTAATTTTATCCCCATTAGAAAATACAGTAATTCAACACAGCCTGGCTGGAGTCCTCTGATGCCCCCCGGCTATGTTTTAAAGGGACATTGCTCGGTTTCTCCCTTGCCATTAGCGCAGCTATGTTGAATTCTCTCTTGACACTGGAATAGGAAAACCTGATTCTGTCTTTAAAGGCCCAATTTTACCACAGCTGTCGCCAACATTAACCACTACTGGCTAAATGTTTGTTTCATTAGATTGAAGAGGCTTTCGTTTTTACTCTCACCCTGATTGACCCATTCACTCTATTTACTAACTATTGATACACATTTTAAAAGTTAAAAGTGAAGTTAATTGGTATTTTTTTCCCTCTCTTTTATTACAATCACAGACTAACAACCTTTAATGAAATGCAAAATGTCCTTTGGCTTTATGAAATATTAGATGTAGAAGCAGACGTCCACTGTCAGCCACCTCCACCCTGAACTCCTGTCATTTATGAACATGGAATATTTGAACAAATTCAATGAAAGGGAATCAATGTGAATACATTTATTAGTTTCACGTTTTTCATAATAGGTTGTGAATGTTTTAAACTTTGGTGAATAGTGCTAGAACCTGTTTGAATTGAACTAATCTTTTTTTTTATATATTTTTGAAATCACATTTTTCTGGCCTTGATTTTCCGCCCTGATGAACAGACATTCCAATAGCTTTGCTACGTCCTCCCAGGGACATCGACTGTCAGGACAATGAACAGGGCTTGTTAAGCGGAAGGGACACAAAAAGTGCTAAAACCAGAGAGGATCAATCAAGATCAAGGCTTTTATATGGGAGTTTGGGAGTCTGACATTAAAACAAGTTTTGATTCAAATAAAGCTCCAGTCATAGTTGGGATCTGCAGCGCTACAAGGTAACTAAAGAAGCTTGTCACTGCTGTTTGCATATTGAATGGTAGAGAGGGAACACTAGCTGAAGAATGTGTAGCAATATGCCCAAATAATATGATTGAATAGCTGGAATTACTAACAGATTTACCAGAATCATGATGGAATAATTGTAATTTTGAACGCTGTCTTCCTGGATTGCAGAAATTTCATGTCCACAATGACCAAAAGTAGAATAAAGGACATTTTCTTAGTTATCGTGAGGTGGCTGCCTTGATTTCTTCCAGTCAAAGCCTCCATGTGACATTGATACTACAAAATACAATATTGAATCGGCAAAAAGCATTTCTTTTCAGCTCCATAGACCGGGTGTCTTTTAAAGGTCTTGAATACAGTCTTGAATGAAATGAAATATAGCTTTTTAAATCTTAAATCCAGTGAGTCTTACACTTCATTCTAAAGTGCAAACCTCCACCAATTACAGATTTCAGGTTAATTTAAGTTCTAATTGGCCTTCAATCAATCAGCCAAACAATAAATTAAATAATAAATACTATTTGTTTTGAAATCCCCCCTACACACACTCTGGTCTCGACTCCAGCAGCTGCCGCTTACAGAGCTTGTGCTCTGTAAGCGGTGGCAAGAAGATCCGAACTCCAGCGTTTATTTTGGGATTGTTTATTACGTTATTCCTTCAACAGTTTCTCCACGCAGACAGATTAGCCCAAGGGCGGAGTTCATTCTTCACACAGCGGCGCGCTGGAAAAAGACTACACTGTGTCTTTTTAACGCTCTGTCTTGTACTGATACGTCCCAGATAACAGTTTTAGCATGCTCAACGCTATTAGGAAAGCTGGTGTGTGCGTGTGTATGTGTGTGTTTATGCATTTAGCCTAGGGCTGCAAGAGATTGTAAAAGGCTCCCTTCTCGCTGTGTGCATATCTATATGTACGTCTGTTGTCAGCGACAGTAAAAGCCCTTTTGTGAGCGAGTTGAGTCGTGATGCTTCAGCATCATAAACAAGGCATTTACAGCCACTCAGTCACTCAATGGGTCGTTAAGTCTCTGTGTGTGTTTGTGAGCGCCATTGTCATTAGTCTTCGGGCCTTTGAAAGAGAAACAGTGTTTTTTTGTTCCACAGTTACTCACAGCTCATTTCATTTCATTATCTGTCCATTCCCCATCTCTCTATCCAGACACATTTTTTGGCACTTGTAATCTTTATTACTGTCATTGCAACATGCCTAAGCCAGGTATTGATGATGCTGTGCTCTAACCCCGACCCGATAACTAACTTCATCATAGTAAACTCCAGACGGGATGACGCAGAGGGTACTGAACTTGTTTATCCCTGGATTGAGAGCTTTGTTCACCACTTGAGTGAAGCCTTGCTGACAGGCCGACTGCTGCCTTGATGTGTGATTGCAGAGCCGGCAGCCCTGACTCCCCAACAAACATTCTGACACTGTATTGTCTCAGTACCGCCTAACGTAGAAACGTGGCCTCTATTTGACTAAACGGATAGTGACGAATCCGTCCGTCCACATAAGGTTCAACTGGGCCGAACTTTCCGTCTCTCAAAACGGATGGAAATCTGACAGACAGACGTGTCAGCAGCCAACGGACAGCTCAGAAATGAACTTAAATGGACAGACACAACGCAGCAGTGTGGCCGCCCCCTTAGGCTCCCTTACTTTAAGTCGTTTCTTTGGGGCCAGTTAATTGCCGACTTATTGGCCCCAAAGAAATTCCCACTCCTCTGTAGCAAATTCTTTGGGGCCAGTAAGTCAGCAATTAACCGGCCCCATAGAAACGATTTATCCAGGGCGGATAAAAGTTAACCTTGGAGCCCATACAGTATTTAGGACAAATAAACACCTTTTATCCTCTTTCCTTTGTTTACCTCCTTCTTTTCATTCCTCCTGATTGCTTTTATTTATTTATTTTTTTCACCTGTCAACACTAAAAGTTATTGCCACCCGCACGCCATTATCTTTTTCATTTTTTCATAGCAAGTTAAAACCTTGCAGCGAACTATTCGTCTCCTTAACAGAAACCTAATTTAATCTGGCTATTAAGCCATGTTGGGTTTGACGTTATGCTGTAGCCATTGTTACAGTTTTGAATGGAACGTTAATACCTTTAAAAATGGATAATGACACCCGACTGTGGGTGTCTGTTTACTTACACTGTTTGTTCTCTAATCACATTTCTCTCTGTGTCTCTTTCTGTTCTACTCGATAATATTTGTATTTCTGGCAACAAACAGAAGAGGATTGAAACAGGTTATTGGCTCATTTCCCACCGACCATTCTCTCTGCCTGAGCCTCCGTCAGTGCGATCACTAATAATGACTGCGGCATAACACACACACACACTACAACAACGCTACACACAGCAGTCACTCTGAGAAAGGTGTGTGTGTGTTTGTGCATTGTGTTCGCGCTAGCCGACGGGCCCCCAGTGCGTCGGCCCTCTGTTTCCTCAGCGATTTGGCTGCCACCGCTCCGACACGCATGCTCCACGCCAACACAGTGGAACAATAGGTCTTATCAACCGCGCCGCTGACCTTTACGTACAAGAGTGTTAAACATCGGGACCGAACCGCAACGTCCCTGTTTGTCCACGGCCTGCAGAGAGAGAAGTAGATTTGGAGTCCCGGATGTCTAGATGCACAGGGACACAATCAGCCTGGACAGACCTGCTGCTGGGGCTTCCAGCTCGGCCTTAAAGCTGCAGCCTGGTTCCCAGCGGGTACAGAGAGGTTGAAACAATAGCATCTTATCACCCTAACGTGTCACTGTTGCGTGTCCCTGCGCTATGCGGCGAGGTCAAAAAGGGAACGCGCGGATACTTTAACTTTAAAAAGGAAAGGAAACGGTCCTCAGAATTCAGGTTTTCCACAGATTTTTAGCTAAAAATACCATAGAAAATGAAAGAATTGTGAGCCGCTTCCTTTTTGGCGTGTAGCAGCGGTACGCCCGGGTCGCCCCGGCTGCGGGGAGGGAGAGGAGGGCGCAGTTATAGGCAAAGCTGCTCCTTTTTTACGAGTGTGTTTTTCCCACTTTTGTTGTGGAGCCTGTGAAACGGTGTGACAGCGGGGTCAGGAAGGCAACACACACAGTGCAGTAACAGAAAAAAAGTTCCACTTTTGCAAACATTATATTAAACAAATATTCAGAAAATCGAAGACGGCTTGTATCCATCGAGTTGGATCGATCAAGAAGTTTATACATTTTTAAAGTCTTTCTTTCCTCTAGCTTTCTTTCTCCTCGTTCTCATGTCTTCATCGTTGTCAGGGAACTTTATCAGTGCAGGTGCTTTGAGGATGAATTTCCTACTAACGGTATAGATTTCCCCCTGTGAGCAGAGTAATGAAATGGTCAGATGTGTTGTGCTGTCAGAGAGTCTACAGAGGAGACATTTGTTCTCTTGACAGCTTCCCCAGGGCCTCTGGGACGGAGGACTGTGTGCGTCCTTCTTTGCGTGCGTCTGTGTGTTTGTGGTCCCTGGCTGTGTCTTTATCCCTGTTTGTGTGTTGCATGCGTGAGAGTGACCGTGTGATTGCATGAGCTCGAGGAGACAGGGATAGAGTGTCTGGGTATCCGTGGGTCC
>NC_136008.1:27549786-27552286 GCF_048128805.1 Centroberyx gerrardi | reverse complement strand
ACACACCAGGCAGAGCAGAGTTTGACCCGGGTCTAAACCCAGAGCTTGACCTTTGTCGACCCTTCCATACTGCCGGTCGACCCGTGAATTTCCCGGGTTACGGACCCGGTTGCCTTAATGAGATTCAGCCCAGATTATTGGAGTGCATGTAAAAGTACTCACATATCTTGAATGCTGTCAAGTTCAAGACTCGAGACAAAGTATTAACGGTAACCAGGATTTAGCATAACTTTAATCATCCTCTATTCACTGCCCTTATTAAGTCTATACCCATTGTGTCTGCATTCTTTGTTCCTCGACTGTCAAATTTGACATCGCATTATTTCGCAACCTCCACTTTGACTTTGAGATGACACTTACAGGGTTGAGGCTTTGTTCACCGATATAATAGCAGTTTTAAGACTTTGTTTACTCCTATACCCACTCCACCCCGCTCCCGTTGTCAACAATATGCACAACGAATAATCGCGCCGAACAATTAGTAAAGCGCTCAGGCTTCCCCTCGCAGTTTAAGCTTTGTGTTCATAATTGCATTTTTAAGCAGGCACAATACACAATACACACGCACACACACACACACACACACGGCCCAATTGATTTATGCCGAGAGCAGGTTTCTAATTAATGTGTAGTCTCTAAATGCTTATTGTTCAGATAACTTTTTCCTGCCTAACTCTCTCTCTCTCTCTCTGTCTCTCTCTCTCTCTCTCTCTCTCTCTCTCTCTCTCTCTCTCTCTCTCTCTATGTCTTTAAGATGCTACACAAGGGAGGTTGTTCCAGGGGGCACTACATTATATATACGTATATTATATATAGTGTGTGTGTGTGTGTGTGTGTGTGTGTGTGGGGGTGTTTACACATATATCAACAGACATCAGGGCTTTCCTCTCTTTGTTACCTAGTCAAGGCTGCAGCTAGACAATAGAGACACTCACTCACTCACTTGCTCACTCACTCACACACACACACACACACATACACACACACGTGTACACACACACACACACACACACACCAGGGAGCTAGCCTCTCTCATTGTAACACTTGTGATAAACTACACTGTTGTCAAGTTCCACAGCTACCTCTGTGGTTTAATTAACTAGGACGAAACAGGAAGGAGAGAGGAGGGAGGGAGGGAACGGAGGAGGGAAAGGAAAGATGCTCGACAAGGAGAGGAGAGATAAGGGGACCGTTGCCCAAGATGTGGTTCATTATTTGGATTTTTTGTGTTCCTCAAATCATTTTCTAACTTGTCGGTCTTCCCTCAGTGACTGTTGTTTTCAGTGACTGGGCACCTCACACCTACCACTCACATCCACTCTGTCCATTCAGCTGTATGGCGGAATTGGCTGTTATATAGCAAATTGGACAATTAATTTGTTTTGCTAACAAGTCTCGTCCATGTAGCCGGTGCCCAACGACGCTATGTCCCAGCAGCCATAGAACTCCATTGTATTAAAAAAACAGTTAAAAACACGTCACAGAGCCATGCCGTTGCTCTGGGCAGCATATTTCATCATCACGATGCACCGGGTCAGCCGACTTTTTCCTCAAACAACTTAATAAACCGGCTGTAAAGACGTCTGCGATCTCAGGAAAGTAGTTCCGTAGCACCGAAAATAGTCCCTGGCGTAATGAAGAATTTGTTCCCATTTGATTTGGTAATAACTACAACAGCCTGACTTTTCGTGGTAACAGTTAGCGATTTTAAAAAGTGAAACTATGTCTTTGTGAGCTGTATTTCAAGGTTTTTAGCTTACAATTGGAGCCAATGACTTCCGGGTTGACAGCTAAAAAGGGAACGTGGGAAGTCAGAAAGTAATGGGAGTAGAGCAAACGCATTGTTGATTTTGTTATTTTCATAGGATTTGTTGACGATAAGAAATGTATTTAAAAACACCAGCCGTATCTTTTAACTCTACCTATTTTCAGTGAGTTGACAATCTCTGAGTTCAGCCCACAAAGAAGATTTACTATCAATTCATTCAGATTTGTCGCAAGTGTCCCTTGTGCTATTTTGGCTGAGTGTCTATGTAGAAACCTAGCTTTGGATGCCAGAGGAAAGGGGGGGGGGGGGGGGGTTAAAGTGGGGTTGGGGTTGGGGTTACAAAAATAGTGTGAACAGTTGAACCACTAGATGACTTCCCTGAGAACATCAAATCTCGCTGTAGACAGAAAAAAAGAAGTGAGAGAGAGGCAGTGAATCGGCAAAGAAGAGACAAAGCAAACACCATATCAATATCAAGTGGGAGAGAGGTGGAAAGATTGATTAGATAGAGAGAGAGATGAGAGAGATGAACAGAGATATTCATTGAGACAGAGAAAACAAGACAGAGGGGGGATAAATGGAGACAGAGAGAGAGAAACGAGGGAAGCCATATTCCACTTAAAGTAATTAAGAAAGCCTTATTCCTCAGGTGCCCGCTTTGATATTCAATCGAAAATCCAGTCTCATTACACACTGACAACATGTCAATGGCAAGATTCCCCTCAGGGCAGG